>NW_024543960.1:0-101156 GCF_018167655.1 Microtus oregoni | reverse complement strand
CAGTTATGTGCTCAAGTGAAGCTATGGAGCAGTAAGCAAGGCCCTTGGACCCAATGTTCATGACTGATGGGTGTTTCAGTTAGGAAAGCGTTCTCACAGATATTAAATGCCATTTTTGATTACTAAAATATAGAAAAAAGAAAACCAAAAAAAATTTCCATGGAGCCACAAATAGCCAAAACCCTCCCCTGAGACAGAAAACCAAAATTGGAGGCATTATATTTTCTGATTTCATAATATATTACACAGATATAATGATCAAAAGAGTACCACACGCTTTTAATCACAGAGTTGGGAGGCAGAGGCAGGAGATCTCTGAGTTAAAGGCATAGCTGGTCTACATGGTGAATTCCAAGACAGCCAGGACTACATAGAATGACTCTGTCTCAAACAAACAAACAAAAGTATGGCATTGGCATCAAGGTGTGTATCAATGGGATGGGGAAAACATATAAGAAACCAGTCCCCACACCCACAAAAAACTGGGGAAAGTATGGTCTTTTCAGCAAATAGCACTCAGAAAGCTATGCATCTATGTGTAGAAGTAAGAATTTTGACCCTCACTTTGTTCTTGGAGCACTTTTAGTTATCACATTAAAACTTTAGACAGAAAAAGCATAAAAGATTTCCTCAAACGATAAATGTTATGCGTAGCAAAAGGAAATATTCGAACAAACAAAATCACCATCTTTGGATTGGGGGAAAACATTTGTGAATTATAAACTTCATGGGGGTTAATATCTCAAATATCAATGAATTAGTACAACTCAATAGCAAAAAGCAAGCAAACAAAAACTCCCAAATAATTTGATTAAAAAATGGACAAAAGAACTCCATAGACAACAAGTATATGAAAATGTACGCAACATCACTAGTCAATAGGAAATGCAAAGCAAAACCACAATGTGAGACTTCCCCAGATGGGTTGAATGGCTACTATTAAAAACCACAACAGAGCCGGGCAGTGGTGGCACACGCCTTTAATCCCAGAACTCGGGAGGCAGAGGCAGGTGGACCTCTGTGAGTTCGTGGTCAGCCTGGTCTACAAAAGCTAGTGCCAGGACAGGAACCAAAAAGTTACAGAGAAACCCCCGTCTCGAAAAATCAAAAAAAAAAAAAAATAGCCAGCTTCCTGGTTTGTGCTGGTTGCACAAATGCCTCTGGCTCTTTTGGGAGGTCCAGCTATGGAACACTTAAATGGGGTTTGTGAACAGAGTACCACAAATTGCTTAATGGCAACATAAACCTGCTGCATCCCTGGAGCTGGGGTAGAGAGCATGGCTTGCAGAGGCAGTGAACATACCTCCACCATGTTGTATAGGGCAGAGCCAATGGGCAGAGCCATGGAGTTGGTCCTAGCCATGCCCACTTAACATTTTTTAAAAAGGTACTCCTTGTCAAAAATAGCTATGCAATAAAGACAGACTCAGACAAAAGTGAACCTCTGAATGGGCCACAGCGTGTTTAACAACATACACAGGCTTGGGAAAGAGAGGGAAAAGAGTATAGATAGTAAAATAATATAAATAGTACGTACAGACAGTCATAGATTTAAGAAGAAAAGATAATTAAATAAATATTAAAAACTAAGAGTAAAAAAGCCACACGAGGTTGGAAAATGCACAGAGAGTCTGAATTATGTATACTATTGTGTTTTCTTTAAATTTTTTGACTGTGAATAAACTAACAACAGAGAGATATTTCATTGTATGGGCTACTAAGCTAAAGCAACATATATATTTTAAAGGTATTTTGACCTCAAATTTGAGTCTGAGGATATGTTACTTTGGAAAAGAGATTCTACATTTGTTCCCACAGAAGATAAGAACCTTAAGTTCCTTCCAGGCTAATGTAGTATGATGGAACATAGATCCCCTGAAAGGTCTCCATAAACCCTAAAAATACTTTGCCCAACAAACAGCAGGAATCAATTTGGAGAAAACAACTCCCAAATTTCCAAAATGATGGTTTATAAATGTTTGTTTTCATTTGAAGGGGGATATGATATAGAGATGAATACTTTGCATTGGTAGGGACCTTGGTCTATTGATACATATTTAAGGTCGACTTTGTTACAGTGTATATATGTAATTCTGCTCTTATTTAAGGTATTGTGTTTGTGCAGCTCATTTAAAAAAGTAATGTATAATTAAAAATTACAGATTATTAGCCTTTTATAATAGTCAAACAGGTAGTCATGTTATTCAGGTTTTCTAGATATATAGAGATATAATTCAGTTAGATAGATAATCTTCAACACTTTAAAGACTACAGAATATGACATTTTAAATGTTTTAAGAACTTAGACTTTTCTCACTAGTGAGACATGTCTGCTTCTGTCAGCACCAATTGCTTCAGAGACATTGATAGGCATTGAAGGAACTCATCATGGAATTTGCCTTCAATGTGACAAGGCTAGCCATTTGGGCAAGAAACTGCTCTTGCCTGGACTGCTTGATGGGATGCTGTATGAACTGGACATGCAGGACCCATAGAAAAATGATTGCTGAACTTGACTAAAGAAGGTGAGGCAGTCCTTCAGGGTTTCTGCTTCATGAAAGAGTCTGCCAGACATTCTACAGGACACAGAATAAACCAACTGATGCTCTTTACAAGACAGAACAGATATTCAAATTTCTTGCTTCATGGAAAAGTCTGTACTAGGGGCCTGTAGACTGAAGATGGATGCCCCAATGGTACAGAAGAACTTTGGGTGACTGTCCAGGCAGCGAGATCTCTCTGTCAGCTCTAGAGTATTGCAAGTTGCTTACAATGCACTTCCTGTTCACTTATATCCTCCTGGGGTCTTTGCTGGAATTGAAGATAAATAGGAATATAGTTTTCCTTAATTATAATAAAAGATAAATTAGATATAAAACTTTAGATTCACAAAGAAATATTGTCACTGTAAATCTTGCTTGATACTTGTTATATGTAATTTTACTGTGTTAAAGTTAAAACTTTCTTTTTTGTTTAGATCGAAAAGGGGAGGTGATGTGGGATATCCTTGATAAATGTTGCTTTTATTGGCTAATGAATAAAGCTGCTTTGGCCTATGACAGGGCAGAATATAGCCAGACTGGAAGAGATATCTAGAGAGAGTAGGCGGAGTCAGAGAGACACCATGTAGCTGCTAAAGAAGACAGAGGCCATGTAGCTGCCTAAGAAGCAAGCAACTAACAAACCACTAGCCATGGGGTAAAATATAAAATAACAGAAATGGGTTAATTTAAGAAAGACATAAGAGATAAATAAGAATACACATAAGCTATTGGCCAAACAGTGTTGTAATTAATATAGTTTCTGTGTGATTATTCGGGTCGGGGCAGTCAGGAAACGTAAGCACAACCTCTGCTTACAATTGTGGGTAGGCCTTTTTGTTTTTCAAGTCCTGGGCTGATGCAATAAAGCACTTCAAGGTACATATTAGACAGTGAGTGAGGAGTATGCTTTTCTTTCGGAACTATGAGGAACAGGAGCTGCAGAAGGAATCAGAAGTCCACAGCATGTAGAATCAGAATATGAAACTCCAGGAACATATTTGCACATGAGGCACATGGCCCACACTTTTGATAGTGGTAGGACAGGAGCCTAGGCCTTCTTACATGCTTGACAAGAACCATACCACTGATCTCTGTAGAGGCTTACTCTGTGGGGGCAGTGATGAATATGGAATTTCACAGTTTGAAAGCGACCTGGAAAGTAGAAGCTGTTGTTTTTCAGCAGCACAATAAGAGTCTCTGCCGACACAATAATCCAAATTAGAGCAAATCAGATCGAATTAAAAAAAATAACCAGGTTTAATGGACGCCAGGGTTACTGGGTGGACCCAGGAAAAACATGGAGAGGGAGAAAAGAGAACCGGAATAAACACCAGAGAGGGAAAAGGGAAGACCAGGTGTTCCTTGGGGGTGGGGGGTAAATAGCTTGTGGGAGTGGCCTCGAGCATCTCTGGGGAGGGGTCACTGTTTGGTAGGTTGTCTTGGAGGTGGAACTTGGATTGAGGCAACTCCCAGGGGAGGTGACTTGAAATGGAGTTTTCTGCTCAACATTCCAAAATGAATGCCAGGGAGCTGGGGTGAAGCCCCCAACTAAACATTACAGTCTTTTCGGTTAAAGGGCTGCTGGTTCAAGTTTAGCTACTTACTGCGGGCATTGTTGATGTGGGAGAGGGGAGAGTTGGGAGTTGGTGGGCTCACACTCAGAGAGAGATGTGGCTGGAGAGGCATCCAGTATACTGCCTTCCTGGAGACCTCCAGCAGCTGTTTCTTGAGGGAGGTAAGAAGGCAGGTAGCTAGGAGAAAAAATATTGTTATTACCTGTCTTGTTTGTACCAACAACGATGAGTGTGCCAGGACAAGGAGCAGATAGGATCTTTATTATGGCATCTTGGAAAACCAGAGGGTGGAAGGTCCTAACTTCTAGACAGATCAAGTATCCACAATAGGTGCCCGCTTGGGTCTGGAGAGATGGTACCAGCATGGGTGTCTCAGAAGCTTGGCAGCTGAGGGGGTGGTGAGGATTACCGTGTGAGGTCCTGTCCATCCAAGAGAACTGGGAGCTATGTAGAAGGAGCTACCGGCCTGCTTTTCATCCCACCCGGCTCCCGCACAGCTAGCTTTACACCCGAAATAACAACATACTAATTGTATTCATTTAAACATTGCCTGGCCAGTTAGCTCTAGCCTCTTATAGGCTAATTCTTACATCTTGATTAACCCATTTCTATTAATGTGTGTAGCACCACGAGCTGGTGGCTTACCGGGAAAGATTCAGCATGTCTGACCTGGCGGCTGGCTCCATGGCGTCTGGCTCACTTCCCTTCTTCCCAGCATTCTGTTCTGTCTACTCCACCCACCCATGTTCTGACCTATCAGGCCAAGCAGTTTCTTTATTAATTAACCAATGAAAGCAACAGATAGACAGATGACCCTCCTCCATCAGAGCTAGATGTTTAAGGAATACTCTGCCCCTGGGGAGAGCAGGGCATATTTAGGGGCATTTGGGTCCACTGGTGTGGGGCAGGGAGACAACTGTCAGCATGTGAAAGGAAGAGGGAACTTAGAAAGGAGAGGTAGGGAAGGTGCACCACCAGTGGAAGAGTATGGACTGGGAGGTGGTGATTAACAAGAAAGGGCCTGCCATAAAGGAGCTCAAATGGCAGGTAAGGGCATTGGGGAGAAATGAGGGCCAAGATGACCTGACTTCAATGGAGAGCTTGGTTTGTTGTTGTTTGATGAGTCCATTGGCCCTCTCCACCTTTCCCGAGGATTGTGGATGGTAGGGGGTGTGGAATTTCCAGGAGATGTTGAGAGCTTCTGACCCGAGCTCCATGACCCTGGAAGTGAAGGCTGGCCCATTGTCCGTCTCGATGGTCCATGGGATGCCAAACCGAGGAATTATATGGTCCAGGAGCACCTCAGCCACCACATCTGCTGTTTCCATGGAGGCTGGAAACATTTCTATCCACCCTGTAAAAGTGTCTACAAGTGTTAAGAGATAACAAAGTTTTTTTTTTAAGTAGGCATATGGGACAAATCAACCTGTCAACCTTTGCCTGGTTGATGCCCATGAAGCTGATGCAGAGACTGACATATATGGAGACCCCTTGTGGACTGGCCTGGGCACATGTCAGGCAGGAGGGGTGAACCTGTGAAATATGATCTTGGAGATGGGTGGGGTCAAACAGTGGCTCTAGAAATGGAACAAAGCTTTGGGGCCTATGTGTAAGGTGTGGTGGATGTCTGAAATGATCGACTATGGTCTTGAAGAAGAATGAGACAGATATTTAAATTGAACCAGCCACCCTTTGTTTTTGTGGCCCCCTTTTTATGAGCTCATCCCTACGTTCTGGTTTGTAACAAGGTTGATAGGAGGGAGTTAAGAACAAAATATGTCCTGTGGAATCAAAGGAGCTTGAAGCCAGCCCCCAGGGCTACTGAGTCTGCCTTGGCATTGCCTAAGGTCACTGGGTCCTTGGAGGATTGGTGTCCCTGACAGTAATTTATGGCTACTTCCACAAGGACCTGGAGGGCCTCCAAGGGATTGGCTATAAGGGGTCCATTAACTATGGGAGTGCCCTTGATAGTAAGGAAGCCCCTTTCCTTCCAGAGTGTAGAATGGGCATGGGCTATTAAGAAGGCATATTTAGAGTCTGTATAAATATTAGCCCTTTGGCCGTTGGCTATCTGGAGTGCTCTAGTAAAGGCAATTAATTTGGCCTTTTGTGAGGAGGTTCCCATAGGCAGGCAGGTTGCTTTAACTGTGTTAGTGGAAGTAACCACTGCACAATGCTGCCTGGTCCACACTTTCAAGGGAAATTTTTTCCATGTATTGCTCCCTACTTCTGTTTTTTCAATTATTTGTTTTAGTTTATAAAATGATGTACTTTATTATAACACTTTGTACATTCTCATGTTTGTGATATTATATCTTGCACTTCTTGACTGCAACTGCCTCCACCGTTCCTGCTCTTCCTCATGTGCTTCATCTGCATTATACACTGCAGTGCTACTGTTGCATGTGCACGTACGCTCACACACACGCACGCACACACGCAAAGGAGTGTACCAGGAGACAGAGAACACAGATAAAAAGACAGACACCAGAAGGCATCATATGTATTCTTCTGCTCCTTGCTCAAGGATGTACTTTATAACTTCCATACTCCAAAGATAAAAAAGAAAGTATGATGTGTGTGACAACTCAGTGTATAGGAAAACAGACACACACACACACACCAATTAGCCCAAAGCACTGATGTGCAATATTCTCCCATAAAACAAACAGGGAGGAGGACTTATAAATCCAACAAAGGCTACAGACAAATGAGAATTACAGAAGGAATCAGGACAAAGGAGCAGGAGAGATGACTTGAGAATTGATCAGACAAGCACTTCAAAGTCTACAGTGAGAAACCTGCAGTCGCATGTCCCCAAGAAAACTCAAGGACACAAATGAAAAGAGAAGTAAACAGGAGCTTCTGGGAGGCATAAAAAGGCTGCCTCTCATCAGTACTCGTCAGGTGTCAGTGACGTCAAGCAATGACATGTCCCCATCGTTGGGCTTCAACCTCTGGAAGAGGATGGTGTAGGCAAGGAAAACGGCATTACTGGGACATATAGCCCCATGAATGGTAGGCGAGGAGACAGGGTTTTGTTCTCAGAACTTAACGTACAGGGGCAGTGGCAGTTAAAGTCAGAGGAGAGGCTGAATATGCAGGTAAGAATATTTCTGACATGCAGGCTCTGAGCATTGCACTGCCATGTGCATGGCTAAGTAGAACACAATGGCCTTAGACATGATCTTCTCTTAGAAAAGAAAGTAACACATTGAAATTGCTATTTCCTCCTCTAGATGGAGTCAAAAGCAGGAAGAAGGGAGGTCCAGAGATTTTTCCATTCTTAAAGGTAAGAAGGATTGAGTTACACTGTTGATGGCTTTTACAGAGAAACAGCTCATAACACAGAGGGAAAATGTGGATCCATTTAAAAATCTTCTGTACATGTTCATTGTTGTGAACTTCTGAGTGTGGAATCCAGAAGCTGACAAGACGTGTCTGCCTCATCTATTCTTCATGTTCGTTTTTTAGACAGGGTCTCCTCATAGAACTCAGTACTTGCAAATCCAGCCATACTGGCTGGTCAGCAAGCACCAGGGTTCTTATCTTTGCAGTCCCACTACTGAAAATACAAGCATGCACACTATGTGTGATCTTCTTAACCTGGGTAAGAGCCCACATTGTGCAGAAAGGAAATCCAGGAATTAGCAGCAAGGACTAACGCTGAGCATTCTCCCATACGAGGCAAACGGTACTGTGAATCTAGAGGCACAGGCTGGAGGACACAGGACATTTCACAGAGATTCAGACAAGAACAGAGACTGAGAAAGAAGACCGGGCTTGTGTAAGGTTGCACTTGAGAGCCCACTGAGGCACCAATTCGGTGCACAGTCACAAAAATATGTCATGGACTGTGATTCCAGACAAGAAAACAGGAGCTTCAGGGAGGTATGGCAGGGCTGCCCCTCATCAGTACATCACAGATGTCAGTGACTCCAAGGGATGACAGGTCCCCTACTTTCCTGCAAACAGCAGAAGTCTCTGATCTCTGAAATGTGAGAAAAGCTGGGATACTGATGTTTTCTGCAAAAAGTCAGCCCACAAATAGCAAATGTCTCATTTACAGTAAGAAGTCTCCGGGAAGGGGAAGATGGCTGAGAATGGAAAGTGCTTTCTGCATGAGGTGAAAACCCGACTTCATCATCCAGTACTCATTTGACAAAAAGGTATGTGGACAGGTATGTTTAATCTCAGCACCAGGGAGACAGAGACAGGAGGATCAAAAGGAGAGCACATACACACACTCACAAACATGCACGCGTGCAAGCGTGCTCACACACAGAGAGATAAATAGAGAGGGAGAGACAGAGAGAGACACACGCAGAGAGACCCACGCAAAGAGACACACACACACAAAGACAGGGGGAGTCCTTTGAAATCAGGCTATTCCTAGGGTCACAACATTTCCAACCCCTTCTTTGGCTTCAAAGCACAGCCTCAAAGCACACATGCGTTCCTCTCCTTCAACGTGAGTGAGCCAAGAGGGAGGTAATGGAGAAAGCAATGGGACCTGCCCCATCCAAGGCACCCTAGAGAGGACAGGGAGTAAGGGGAAGAGTCAGAGACACATAGAGAGACACAGTGTCATCAGGAACCTGGTGTGCTGTCTGGGTGCATGGGGTCCGTGCAGAGAGGGCAAGTCTGCGCATAGCTAGCTAATACCCCACCCATAGCTGGTGACGGTCCAGAGAGGAGACCCCAAGGGACTTCTTCACGCTTGGGCACAGGCCACAGAGGGCTAGGCCCGGCCTGAAGCTAACAGGAATTGCCGAATCCATGTAGACAATCTGCAACGTCAAGCACGTTCGTGAACGTTTATTTTGGGGGTCAGGGGGTAGGGGTGGGGTCTGTGTGTGGAGAAACACGTATGCAGTGAGGAGCGGTCATAGCAAGCCCCACAGTCTCCCAGATGGTTCTCTTTTGGAGGTGGAGCTGCAGGGGGTGATGGCAGAAAGGAGGAGGCTCCCTTCTAAGGAGTGGGCGCAGGAGGGTCCCTGCCAGCCCCAATCCTGGCTGCTGACCTCTTCCGGGCCGCCTTTAGGATGGTCTTCTCAAAGAGCTCTTTTTCACGATAGTGCACAGGTGGGCCACGCAGGTACTTCTCTTCTGCCTCCTTGTAGCTGAGCTCATCCAGGGCAGCGATGGAGCAGATGATTGCCTCTGGAAGAAGAACCTCCATGGTGAGCCGGACTTGGTCTCCTCTTGCCAGCGAGAGCAGGGCCTGGTCTGCTTCCTTGGATATTTCTTGCAAATGTCTGGCCACGAGGTGCAACTGGTCTTCATCCTCCAGGTAGGTCTCAATGCAGAAGACTTCCCTCTTTGACTTCCAGAGGTCGTCCAGCCACCGGGACGGTTTCCTGCCCTTCACGATGTCCAGCAGGTGCTGGTCGGCCCCCTTTCTCTTCACGATGAAGTCTACGAGCTTCTGGTTGGCTCTGTCCCAAGCGGCTCTCATGCGGTCAGGCAGGAGTTTCTTGCGGGGCCTCTTCCCACCGGGGGCGGTCTCCTCCTCCCAGTCTTCCAAGTCGGCATAGCTCACCTTGGGGAAATCAATGCGCAGGTCGCCCTCTTGAATGGCTCTCCTCAGCGGGTAACTGGCTCGGGCGGTGTAGTAGTCCATAAAGGAGCCCCGGAAGGAGCCACAGGCGAGGTCCTCTCTGTAGCGGTCGATCACAGAGAGGCACCAGTTGATGCCCTGGCCGTACACTTTGCTGGCTCTCCGCAGGAGGGAGAATCTCTCCCCACAGTCCAGGAGCTTCAGCTTGCGGAGAGGGACGCGGACACCCCTGCGCTCAAACTGCATGTTGCCCTCGATCAGCAGCACCCTGGCCGTCTTGTCGTTCTTGCTGACACTCTTGACCACCGCCGGCCAGAAAGGATGGTCCTGGAATTTGAACCAGACCAGCATCCCTCGTTCGATGGTATTCGTCTCCTGGGCAGAAGCCACACTGGTGGCTTGGCAGTCTTCCTGAACTCCAGGGGCTCTCCTCTTGACCCTGGCCTTAGTCACCTTCGAGCGCACTCGAGTTTCCAGTCCCGAGAGCCCACAATGTGCACACAGCACATGGATCTTCCTTTTCCTGCCAGCAGTGCGGACTGATCTTCGCAGGCTCGGGACTGGAGGCGTGCAGGCTGCCGATGCCCCCTCTGAGTCTGGCCTCGGGGTCGGCGGACCGGGATCCTCCTTGTTCTCTGGGAGGGTGGTCTTCCTTTGGGCTCCAATGGCCTGGATCTCTAGGCCACCACACCCTACTTGCTGCTTGAGAGCTTTGGGCGAGGTAGAGGCGTGCCTCCTCGGTGGCCCAGAGGCAGGTCTATGCTCATTGTTAGCACGGGCACCCTCCCTAGAGGCCCGGGTGCTCAACTTTCTCTTGCCAGGATTATCACCAGCATTTCCTGTTGGCGTCTTGCAGGAACTTGGCCGAGCTCTGGTGCCCCTTAACATGTTCCCTTGCATTTCAGAGTAAGGGGACTCTACAGTGGCATGGGCCTGGGCTTCCCCCCCTTGCACTGCAGGATCATTCCCTGAGCCCATCAACACAGGTCCTGGGCGGCCTCGCTTCCCAGGACTCCTGTGGGAGAGCCCTTGGCCTCTCTGGTTGCGCCCTTGGGGGTGCTGGCGCTGGCGTGGGCTGGAGCTGGTCTCCTCTTTCGGAACCTTGGGAGCCACTGTGCTGGTTCTTCGGCCACCTGCCCTTTCTCCTTGATACAAGCGGGTTCCCTCGCCCAGAACATCCAGGGCCACCCTGAGGGCTCTTCTGTATGCCCTGGTCTGCCCTGGCGGGCCACTGCCCTGTGACTCCTTTCCGGCCAAGGAGGCGATGGTTACGATTTCAGACTTGGTTAGGGGCCTCGCCTCTGTGCTCCTCACTCTGGTCTTCTCACCAACAGAGAGAATTTGGACCTCCAGGAAAGAGGCCCCTCTCCTCTTACTATGGGCCGAGGTCCTGGGTCTGGTCAACACCCTTGCAGGCCACAGCTGGCCCTTCCAGCCACAGAGCACATACTCTGCAGAGTCCATGGCGATGGAACCCTGGGGCTGTTCTGATCAGGGCAGGGTGACCCCCTGCGTTGTGGTGGGCACTGCTCCCTGCTGGTCGTCTCTGTCTGGCCTGGCTCCCCTGCCTGCGGTGCTGTCCTCCCTCCAGAATCTGGTAGACAAGCTCAACCTGAGGGCCTCTCTCAGGGTGATGTGGGCCTGCCCTGTAAGTGTGGGAGAGGGAAGCAGAGCTGCGTTAGGACGGAATTAGCCTTTAGTGGATACTGAAGCAACAGCTCAGTGAGGTGAGGAGAGAGAAAGCAAGGGGGTGCCCAAAGTCTGTCGTTCCACAGGGATGAGGGTGTGTGCCTGAGAAGATATGGAAGGATCCAGAGCAGATGTGTGACACACGGTCACCCACCCTGAGGCTAGGGTGGTGAACTTCCTCCCGGAGAGGTGAGTGTCTTTACTTGGCTTGTGTATTTTCCTGCCCATCCAATGCCTTGGGGGCTCCCCGGGATTCCGTCCGGGTGGGGGGAGCCTCATTGCTTTCTTTCCTAGGGAGCTAACCCAACCTGTGCCCCACCCCAGGAAGCCTGTGCACACCTAGTGCACCTTGCCTTCTGCACCAGTATGATACCAGGTTGAGGAACGGGGTGTGTGTGTGTGTGTGTGTGTGTGTGTGTGCGCGCGTGTGTGTGCCTGTGTGTGTGCGTGTGTGTGCGGAAATCTTCATGGCGATTTGCATAACATGGCAGGTAAGGATGGTTGCTGTCACTGTCATAGCTTCTGGCCTCCCTCCCCTTCCCCCGCCCCCTCATAGTTTGGTTCTGACCTCTTGCTCCCAACTCCGTGCTGGACCGACCTCGCTATGGGATCAAGTGCACGCGTGGCACAAAGGAGAGCCCCCCCAAGGAAAGCACTTCACCGTGGAGAAATGCTTTCTAATTGGCAGACTCAGTGGTGTCAGATGAGAGCAACAGGGTAAGTGTCGCCATTGGTATTGCCCACTCTCCTGCTGCTGCCTCAAGTCCATGGGCCCTGCACACCCATATCTGCTGGCGATGGGCACTGTTCTACCATCAGATCCCAGGCCACAGAACTCTCCTGCCCACAACCTCTGTGCCATAATGTTAATCCACAGGGTCGTCTTAGACAGACAGGAAATCAAAGCGGCTGTTTGATGCCCTGGATGGTCACTTGCCCATCCCTAAGTCCAGAAGGCATGCTTTGAATCTTAAGTGGTGTCCAATCTCATCTGTAGCGTAGCTCTCCCATACATGTCCCTCCATTCTCTACCTCTCCACACAGGGCCTCCCCCGTGCTTCTCAGTGGAGTCTCGTCCCTTTCTGCTCACTGTGAGTGGGTGTGTGTCAGGGGTCTACTCCTTTCCTGATTGCTCTTGCCTTGGGTCCGCGGGGCTTCTCTCATTACCGGGCCAGCACCAGGCACAGCGCTGCAGAGCACTGTGGACCAGGGGGTCCTGAGGCAGTTCCCTGAGGACCCTGGTCATTTTGGGGACTCCTGTTAGCCCACGACCCCTTCGGTGAGTGCGGGCACCCCGACCTCTCCTTTAGGGACTCCAGGCCTTGCCTTACCCATGGGAATTCCCGACCGGACAGAAATATGGGAGGCAAATGATATTCGCTTCAGTCCCTCAGCCCTCCCCTTCCCACCCTCTGTATCCATAAACACCCGTCGGTAATTCTAGCACCAGATCCCTATTCACTGCTCAAATGTACAGTGTCCCCTCTGCCGTATTCCCGTTCAAGTCTTACCGACTTCCAATCTGATCTCACAGTGCATAAAGTGGCTCTCAACATGCAGGAGTCTAGGTCTGGCCCAGGCCACACCTGCTGGGTGATGCAATAGTAAATGTGGACTGTGCAATCTGGGGCCCAATTTAGGGATCACCCGCAGTGGTTCTTCCTCCGAGAAATCTGTGTGACCTCACAGGGTTGGCCTGCTCTGATCCAGCCTCCGTGGAGTCCTCGGCCACAGGTATCTATCTGCTGAGGACACAGAGGAAAACATAGGCACCTCAGTTACTTCCGGCTGCCCTCTGCTGGACCTTCCGAGCACATGCTCACCAGCAAGGCTGACTGAGCACCATCTAGCCCAAGCAACCATGCCCCCATCCATATGCGGGTACCACACCTCGGGCACGAGAGAGCCCACCGCTCACTCGGTGCCCTTAGCAATCACGGAGGCCCGCGTTATAGTTATAGAATGCAAGCTTTCCACCCCAGGCAGGGGTGCCTGCAGGAGCTTCTGCTTCCCTCAGGCGTGATGTTCTCAGCCTCACACACTTCCTGAGTTAGAAAACATACCCGGGAATATCAAGTTTGTGTTCAAGCCCACATGCCAGGACATCCAGGCAGCATCTGTATCTCAGTCACAGAGAAAAGCGTCTGCACCCATTATCAGGCCACGCTCTTCCCGGCGTGTGTATTCCATCTGTGCAGGCCTACTGCGCCGTGCCTTAGAAAAGCCCTCCGTCTTTCTACAACCTGCTTAAATATTGTCAGTTTTGCCATCTGGCTCCATCGATTCAGGCATCACCTCTAGTGCACTACCTTCGACAGTTACCTTTCCGATGAAAGCAGCAAAGTCTTCCCCAGAGGTGCACGGAGAAGGGTGCAAGATGGAACCCTGAAATCCCTGTCTCAACACATGCTTTGGCCCCGTGCCCGAGGCCTTCTGTCAAGAACTCGCACACGGTCTCCGTGTGCGACATCCATTCACGTTTTGTCCAGATGGGAACTTCCAGATGGCTCCCCTCCCTGTGGTGAGACAAACAGACGGGGCCCAGTCTGACGAGAGGGTGCGAGAAGGGCACAGAGCGTATTGTTCACACGCAGGGGCTGAGATACAGGGAGAGATGCCGATGATGGGCTGCTGGGTCAGAGGGAAACCCCAGCTGCACACCCTGTAACACAGCCCAGCTGATGCTTAACCCATCTGTGAGCAGAGCAAAGACTCTGACCCGGGCACAAACTAACACCCATCGAGGAAACAGACGCTGCCCCTTCTTCAGGTGCTCTCATACCGCACTGACTTTTTTTTTTTTTTTTGCCTCAGTCTGCCTAGCTGCGATTAGTGGCCACTTTATAGGCGGCTGTCTTTTGGAGGCATTTCTTCCCTTCTTGTGTCAGGTCTCCAGGCCAAGAGATCTGGAGACCTCGGCTTCTATCCTCCAAGGGAACTGCCAGTCCTCATCCATGTTTACCTCCTCCTTAAATGCCTTCCAGCTTCTCTCTCTCAGACAACACAAGCTACAACTCTCTCGGGTAAGGTGCCATCGCACCAACACGGCCATTCTGTCAAGAGCACGTGTGACAATCATTGCCAAACAGCGACGAGGCAGCCATTTATGTAGGTTGGCGAGCTATCCTTTCAGAGCCTGAAAGGATAAAGCTGGCACCAACGCGGTGAGGTGTCACCCGAGGACAAAGAGACAGGGCTGGCTGAGCACCAGTCCTTGGGGCTTCGCGTCAAACAGTAATAGCCAGAACCTTTCCTGTCCCACGAAAGAGCCAGCACGTACCCACGGCACACTCACGGGCCCAGCTCACATTCACTCAGGATGGCTGCAGGCACCTACCTGTGTGCCTCGTGTGTCTGTCTAGTGATCCCACGTCTCCGCTCTGTGAGTATCTTTCGCTAATGTATCTGTAACCAGGAAAGAATGGCTTGTCCCCATTGTCATGGCAACCACAGTGTCATAGGAAAAACGTTCTCCCCTAGTAAGAGGCCAGTTCTCGGTAGAAATCAGGAAGGAGGCTGCCTGACTGTTCACTTACATCTCTGTCACCTAGTTCCCCCACCATCCCCTGCAGCTGCACGCATGAAACAGAGTAAGCATGCACACAACGACAGAAGACGATGTTGCCTGCCATTCCAGGGTGCAGGGGCCTTGGTGCTGGGCTTTGACAAGGGGCCGGGACAAGGCAAGACAAGAGCTGACAGGCTCCGTTCTACCTTCTACTATAATAAGATCAGGCAGGGGCCAGGTCTGAGAAGGACACCTTTTCACCTGACAGAATTTGGAAGGCAGGCACTTTGTCTCTCCAGCTGGAAATAAGTGTTCTAGGTCACTTTGCAACAAATATGGAGGACCGGGAACCTCCAGGAAATCAGGTGGCAGCATCATTCCCCCCACCCCGTCCTCACAAAAAAAAATTACACGGTGAATCTCAAGCAGAAAGGAGAGAGAACCCACTTCAAATGGCAGGAAGCTTTGGAAACCTCAAAGCCATGCACAGTGACATATTTCCTGCAGCAGTGCCACACCCCAAAACAAACCCAAACAGCAGCCATCTAGGAGAAAAGAAGTATTCAATATCCCCAGGCGGTGGAGGCTATCTCATTTAAATCAACACACCACACACACTCACACACACACACCACACACACACCACACAAACACACTTATACACAGACACACTCTCACACAGACACCAAACAATACACACACACCACACAAACACACTCAGACACACTCTCACACAGACACCAAACAATACACACACACACACACACACACACCACACAAACACAGACCTCTTACACCTGTTTAAGGTAATGGCAGAACAGAGAACAAAGTTAAGTTTAGGGGAAAAAATTAGGACCAGGGAATTGAAGGGGGCGTTTCTGACTGTTTTTTCCTGGAACTCACAAGAATTCTTAGGGTTTGTGAAAAAAGAAGTTTCAGACATATACATTGTATAAACAGTAGCATATTTATGTCAGAATGGCTGTGACAGATATTATTGCACAATGAAAAGTGTTAAGACTACGGAAGACAGCGTGTGAGAGAAATTTGATAACTTGTGTTCAAACTTGTGTTTATAAAAGCTCACACCTTTATAACCTGCAGGTCTTGTATTTGTATTTACCTGAAATTTGTTTGGTGAGGTTGTCCTTTTAAACTGACAAAACCTCTCAGCTGTCAAACTGCATCAGAGACCTTTGAGAAGGATGAAATTTTACTTGAATTACTGATTAAAAAACGACAGAGGACTTACTTGTTTGGCACCTAGACCTCAGGGTTCTCCGTGGTCACTGAAGGTCGCGTTTGTCTTTTGATGTTTAGAGCAGGGCCTGCCAGGCTCCAGAAGATCCTGCGGGCTACGAAATCTGTAGGCAGACAAGCCTACCTTGACCTGAGCAGCTAGGCTGTCGATTCCAGAGATTCTTTTCGTGTCTGGAGATCCTCAGTTCAGATGAAAGGCAGTTTTTCTCGGTGGTCAGCGCTTGGCAGTCGAAGCAAAGTGTGGATGGACGTTGTTCTGTGCCCATTTGCTTTCTGTCTTCTTTGAAGGAAGTAGAGTGCTGCTGCTAGGAGCCAACCTGTCTCTTTTTGTGAGGAAAAGTTTATTAATAATTAAATATTTAAATGCCATGTCTCCCAGATCTCGGAGCAGTTGTGGGCCGTTTATCAGGTGGAACTACAGTATAGAATCTGCCTGGAGAGCCGGGCCTGAGCTTGACTGTACCGGCTCTTAATTTACCAGGCAAGATTTACATTTGTAAAAAGACAGAAAGAAAAAAAACTGCTTGCAATAGAAGGTTAAGGGCAGAACTGACAATAGTAGAGAACATCTTACTACATTTTAAATGAGGTTTGGATCAAATATAAAGTGTTTTTGTAAGAAACTTAAAAGTACATGCCAGCATAAAACATAAGACTTATTGTTTCTGTAGTCTGAAATGAGATGCAATGAACAGACAATTATAACATTTAACGGTAAACATAGGTGCACCTAAGTTACATGTACGAACATACACACAGAGGGAACAGGAATTGGGCAAAGTGGATGTTCTTGGTGCGGCCAACCTAAGGCGTGCCACTGCACAAAACACACAAGCAACAGAGTCAGCACTGGGGGAGCAGACAGGGAACACTTCAGTAAAGATGACAGGACTTGGTCATCTACCTGGCTCTCAGTTAAGATGTCGGTGAAGTCATCTGACCTCAGTTAAGATGATGGTAAGTTCACCTGACCTCAGTCAAAATGGCAGCGGGACATATAGTGTATGGAAAAGCCACGAAATTTGAGCCGCAGGGATTTTAAGTTTAATAAAAAGAGAGACCGAGAGGCGTGATCCGCCCTGTACCGAACCACCATACCACAAGCCGTGGTGGGGAGCAAAAGGCTGGAATTGAAAACAGCCGCCTCATGGATCCGACCAATCTTGTTGGCAGCAGTAGCGGTGGCAGGGACAGTTTGAGGAATCTCCTTCCGTTTGTTTGTATGTTGACAGTAGTTAGAAAGCTCCCATAAAAGTGGAGCCTGGGGGACACTGGCGGAGTGAGGGAAGGAGCTGAAGAATTAGGACATTAAGGCCTGGGGTCTTAGGGCCTCTAAAAGGCACTCATCCCAGGGAATGGCTGGACTGACGGACATGGATGAAAGCCTGTGAAAATGGTGACACCACAAGGCCTATAGGGGGACATCTCCCATCTAAGGGCGGGTGACTAGGCTTCAGGGCCCGCGAGGTGATCATGGGCCTCACTTCCACCCTGGAGTGGACAAGGCCCAGAAGGGCTGCCTGGGAAAGCTTCCTGAAGGTGCTAGGGACCCCGACGCATGAGCAGGACCGCTTGTATGCCCCTGCAGAGACTCGGGGCCTTCCACATGGCTCGTTCAGTACCCTTTGAGCATTCCCGCCATTCCTCACAGGTCCTTACTTCCACATGTGGGAGCATTGCAAACAGGGAGCAGAGGTGTTCCGGGCACTTTCAGCCCTTCCTAGGTGAGTTTCCAGTTTGTGCATGCACAACCGAAAGCTCCAAGTCAAGTATGCTTCATTGCAGGGTCGGTCTCAAGACGGACCAGCGCCAGCCTGGCTCACATATGCTGACATGGTTTTCTATAGAGGTAGAACACTTCCCCATAGTGAGGCCGACCTGGGATGCCGGCCCCTCCCTCGCCCACCCGGAGGACCAAGAGCTAAAAGGGAGTCTGAGGATTGTGGAGAGCTGCGTCCCTCTGGGTGAGTGAGTAGTTACTGAAACCCAGGTTAGTCTCTGAGATGACGTCCTGAGCCCAAATTCCCCAGTGGAGTGGAGGAGGCCTGGAAGGGCTGTGTGGAAAGCTCTGATAGGAAGCAGGGACTGAGAAGAGTGGGCGGGACGATATGTGTGCTCACAAAGGACCAGGGACCTACCACATGGCCCTTTCTGATGTCTGGGCCAGTGAGACATTCATCCGGGTCCACAGGTCCACAGTTGTGCTGAGTCAAAACACGAGTGTGGGTGTTTAAGGTCCTCCCGAGCCTTAAAGGGAAATTTCCCCTCGACGCGTGCATACGTGTGTGCATGCCTGCGTGCATACGTGCTTGTGCGTGGTTGTGGGCGGGCCTAAAGACATTGGACAGGAGCACGCATGCTCACGCGCCCACGCTTTTCCACAGAGGCCGACGATTTACCGGAAGTGAGAACTAACTGGCTGTGACCACTGCCGAGGGGAAGCCGGGTTTCGGGTCGCCCTCCCGAGGCCATTCCTCTAGGTGAGTGACCAGGTGTTAGGACCCAGGATCTTCCCTGAGGTGGTTGGTGCCTGGCTCCTGAATTCCACACCACATCTCCTCTCCTCATGGCCCAGGTTCCCGGAGGAAAGTCTAGGAATGCTTTGTGAGGGACGCGGGACTGAGAAGAGCGGACCAGAAACAGGGGTGCTTGGGGAAAGACTTAGGGACCTCCCCATGGCCCGTTCCGAGGTCTCTGGGCACTTCCGATGTCCTCCGGGACATCCGTGGAGGGCGGGCCTAGGTGAAAGGGGCGGTGGGTGTTCAGGTTCTCGCAAGCCTTAATCCGCTCTATTCCGGGACACGCGTGTGCCACCCCAACACTCAAGTCACGTATGTGTCATTGCCCCGTGGGCCTAGCTAGGTGTGACGCACCTTCGTGGGTAAGGAGGGTCTGTGGGGATCAACGTGAATCCTGTCCTCCTAGGTTTGTGACGAGGTATGGGGCCCCAGGAGAGCCCGTGATGTCCAGAGCCTCGCTTCTGAATGTGACTGGAAGAGGCCAGATTGAGCAGTCTGAGAAAGCTGTGCTGGGGCCCCACGGCCTGAGGGCACTGGGCAGGGCAGTTTTGCCTGCTGCTGGAGGGACTAGGGACCTTCCAGGAGGCACCTTTTGTACCTCTTGGGCATTTTCCAGATTGGTCCAGGGCAGAGAGCTAGACGGGCGGGCACACCGAGAAGAAGAGGTGCTCTGGGCCTTTCCCACCCTCGATAGTGGGGTCCCGTTTCAGCCATGTGTGACTGCAAGCCCAGAGTCCCTAGACATGATTTCTAGGTGAACCTTACCATAGAAGTGGAAGAGCCTAGGTTAGACCCTTGCCTACCCTCCTTTCCGCTCTTCCAGAATCAGGGATTCTTAGGTTCAGGAAGTGAGGACGAACTAGGTGTGATCCCCCTCGAGTGGAAGGACAGTCTCAGAGGATGGTGGTGAAGCAGGTCCACCTTGGCGAGTGACTGGTCACTAGGGCCCACCATGGTGGCCCTTGAGGTGATGTCTGGAGCCTCCCTTCTGCATCAGACTGCAATCAAGGACAGAGGGGAGATCTGAGAAAGCTCTGTCAGGACCGCAGGGCCCTGAAGGAGTGGGCAGGACAGCATGTGTTCTGGTGAAGGAAGTCCTGTCCCTTCGAGCCCCCGTCACTGCAGTTCCCGGACCAGTCGTGTGCACCTTCAAGTCCAGGTCAACACACAAGCTTCCTTACTTGCATGGGTCTAGTCCTTTAGCTCCTTGCAGCAGGCTCATCCATGCATGCCTGCATGCTTCTCCACCTGATCACACATCATCCCATTCGGGGATGTGGGGCCCACTCAGGTGGGACAAGCTTCCCAAGGGAAGAGAACTCTCAGGGAAATGTGGCTGAAGTGTGGTCACGTTATCTGGGTGGGTCCCTCTTCTGAAGATCTGGTGGTTCCAAAATCAGAGTCAGCCTGGATCCACAGTACTTGGTGCTGTATCACCTACCACACACGCCAGGCACTACCCCACCCCCATTCTGCCACACACACACACACACACACACACACACGCACGCACACACACAGACAAACACACACACTCTCCTCATGTCTGTGCACCAGCTGGGCCCACATGCGAGGCATCTCTCATGCATAGGAGTTGCTCCAGCCAGTAGGAAAGCATGCTTGTGGAGGCAGGCAATGTCTAGGTGTTACCTTCCTCTAAAGAGAAAGAGGTTTCTGAGGGAAAGGTCTTGGAGTAGGCTCCTCTTGGTGGGTGACTGCTTATTCTAAGAGAAACTGTGTCAGAGTGTGCGGAGGTGATCAGGCTTGTGCCTGGAAGATCCAAACTTGGCCTGTGAGGTGACTTGTCGAGGGGCAAATAGAAGGGCCCCCGGGGGCTGCACTTCATCACAGAGGGGTGTGGATCGTCATGGGGCTCCCTACAAATGCCACAGTGAAAAGAGTAACGATCCCCACGAGATCAAGATGAAATCTGTGTGCAAATACCTTAGTTATTTAGCAGATGTTGGTTCAAACTTCTAGAGGCTGACCCCAGGCGGGTTGTTTTTGACACGATTAAATAAAGCACAATTTGGGGGAAAAAATTCTTGGTAACGATGATCTCAGTAACATGTGCAGAATGAATATGGAGGCCTGACTACATAGAAACTCTCTTGCAACGTACATGTGACCTCTACCACGAAGATGGGTTCTATAGCTTAGGGACCTGGGGTCTGGTGTGGCTCAGTCACGCGGATAGCGTTGAGGTCACCAGGCCGTAACGTCCATGGGCCATCTCCCCTAAGGATGGGCTCTGTTGACCGAGAAACCAAACTAAAGGTGAAGGTCTAGGGAGGGAGAGTCAAACATAATAATCTGGGAGATCCGGGTGTGGCCTGGCTCTGCAGGCAGCACAGATCACCAGGCTGTTAACAGCATCCTCTCCAGGTCTTCTGGTTGGAAAACAGACGTAGGCATCCCTTCTGTTGACGAGACTAGCCTGGGTGCTTACCGTTCCTAGTTCCCATAGTGCTTGTCTGTGAGCACAGGGGCCTCATGCCCGCTTACAGGCTGTGTGTCACTCCCTGTGCGAGGGTATATTGGCGAACCTCTGCATTTGCCTCCATTGGGTCCTTCAAGGATGTTGGAGTCCATGTGTTGCTTCTGAGACATGCAGACTCAGAGTGGGTAGGGATTTCAGCTGAGTGTTCAGCAGGACTCAAGCGTGAAGTGCAGGGACTTGGCTCCAGTGACCCCATTGGCCGTCAGTGGGCTGGTGTCTGGGTTAATGGCCACTTGGTTTGGGGCCAGCCCAAGCAGTCCTATCCTGGGGCCAAGAAGTCAGCAGAAAGGGCCGAGACTGAGGGCTACAGGGCTGTGGAGAGCTCTGCATTCAGACAGAAAATTGGGACAGAATGTGATTGGATGTTGCGGGATATCGGTGTCATCCTCCTACCTCCTCTTGGCTGCAGCACAGAGAGTGCCAGGACTCATGGCCACAGCCTGTGCAGTCCGGGTCCCTGTTTCCATTGCGACCACGACATTCTTCTCGGTGTCTTTACTGTCTGTGTGCACCAACATTTCAGGAGTCGTCCCCAGCCCCGCAGAGCCCCAGCCATGTCAAGCAAGGAGCAGAAACATACAGAGAGAAGTGCCAAGCGCCCTAGGGTTGATCAGAATCTCCCACCAGATGACTTGCAGAACCCAGGTCGAGTCACCCCCGGTAACAACTGATATGGGGCATATGGGTGGGGGGATCCTAACCGAGAGGGGACATTCTGCTACTCCTCGACGGGTGGAGCACCGGGGTGGCCTAGTACTCACCGGGTCTTTCCCCGGAGTTCCAGGTGTGGGTGTGGGGATTCGCGTGCTGAGAAGTGATTCTCAAGCACGCTCTGGGTTTCTGTCCCCACCCGATGTTCTTCCCCGTGGCTGGGGTGCAAGGGAGTTGGCCTTGGCCAACAGGCCTCTGAAGAACCCGTGGGCCACGGTGGTTTTCCTTGCAAGGCTTGTACAAACACAAGTACCTGCTGTCCCCAGACTCAGGCCTAGTTGAATTTCACCTGGGTGGGACTGGGGTGGGTCATGAGTTCCTGGAAGAGTACTTTAAAACTGCCCTCGGCGATGGACTCTGTGGACCCCAGACTGAAGCTGTTTCCCACGTGGGACCATGAGAACAGCACACTTCATTCACAAAGGTTTTTCCTTTCTTCTCGGTGCAGCAAACAATCCGGCGGCTGATACCAGTGAGATGGGCAGCTGTTCCTCAGGATCAAACGTGCAGGAGGCCAGGTGATGTCTTAAAGCAACTTTGGCCTGACCCAGGAAGTAGTTTCAGTGTTGTTTTCTGCAGAAACTTCTGCCCTTTTCTGGGAGACGGCTACAAACGGAGAGTTTGGTGTTTCGTGAAATAAGCCAGCACCAGAGACGACAGTCAGCTGTTTTCTCTCATTTGAGGATCCCAGATTATAAATAGGTCCATAAAATGATATCACCCGAACTCAGAAGGGAGACTGGGGAGAGGCAGGCAATGGCCAATAGAGGGGAAGGTTTGAGGAGTGGAGGCCGACTCTGGAGGTGGAGTGTGGTCACGTGGCATGAAGGTTGAAGAGACACTGCTGGGTAATAGAGGAGGAGTAAGTAGCGGGAGGGGATTGAGGATGGAGGAGAGTGAATACGGCTGTAGTTCACGAAAGACGGCTGGGCACACCTCTATGAAACCCGTCAGTGCTGTACAGTGAATGGGCTCCGGTCAGCATGTAGTATACCAACCCCTAGGCTGTCACAACATAACACAAAGCCGCTGCTTGCGGAGAGGAGACTCTTTGTGGAGCCCAGTGCAGTTGGGCTGGGAAGGCCAGGGATGCAGTTTTCCTGAGTCATCCAGCACCCAGCCTGAGGTTGGTTTCCTGGGGATATGGCTGACTTTGAGTCACCCACGCTCCAGTAAGTAACCCTTAACCGTGTGCCCATATGTATCTGCAGTGAGCTCTTTGGTTCCCTGTGAAAACCTGAGTAAAGGAGTAAGACCAATGACCCGGGAGAGGCAAATCCGACTTTGCCTCACATGAGAGCTGGTCTCTCCGAAATCGCGTGCCTCGCCTGCCTTTCCTTCAGAGCGAAGTTAGGATGTTTGTCCTCAGTTAAGGATTCTTGTGTGCATTTTCCACAGGGAGCCTGTTCAGAAGAGGATACGGGATTTCAAAGGTATGTTTGAGCAGGTCTTGCTAGTCCAGGAGCTTTCTTTCCGACCCTACAACTCAAGCGTGGTGAGAACGTGGTCGCCTGTCAACAGGACAACAGGAGTCTGTTAACAGTTCTGTCGCTCAGGGGATGGATTTTTATCATCATTATTATTAATTTTTGGAAGAGTAAATTGCCATTGTCGTCTAGGGGCTACCTTTAGCTTAACTTTTCACTAGCTGCTCTGAACAGGGGGATGTTGCAGCTGTCACTGAGGCGGGGAGATGGGGGGGGGAGAGTGTCCTGCTTCCTGCATTGCACTGGAGATGATGGGCAAGCAGGTTGATCTCTGCTTTTTATCTTACTGCACGAATGGTATGTGGCATTTCGGCAGCTGTTTTTCACCTTCTGAATTAAGTCACTTTTCTGGCTTTCCAAAGTTGCCCTCCTCCAGGAACCCCTGCCCAAGAAGGGCTTGGAGAGCAGCATTTAGGCCGTACACACCCGTGAGCCTGTCAGGGAAGGGTGAAGGCAGCCAGGCCGTGGCCCGGCAAGAAGAGTGTCATGGCGTGCGAACGAACATCAGCATCACGCATGCCACACTAGCTTGTGGTCTGTTGTCCACGGTAACCAAGTCAGAGTACCACACGCCCCTCAAGCTGAGACAGCTTTTTTTTATTACTTGTGTAGGTGACCCTAAAACAGCATTACAAGAGAGACATCGTCAATTCTTTGCCGGTGTATAGAGTCAGTTCATGCAAGCAAGGATGTCCGACAGCATTCCTTCTTTGTGGTACAAATGAACTGCTTGGTTTTTGAGGTTTCCAGAAAACGGTTTGTCAGTTCAGTGGTGGTCACTCGTCAAAGCACGATGCCCCCGTTTCTGTATTGCTAGCACAGAGGAGGTAGAGGCGGGAGAAACCAGAACTGGAGGTCCTGCTCGCTTACCTCTCAGGTTTGAGACCGGCCTGGGCTGCGCAAGAGGCGGTCTAAAATTTAAGAAAAGAAAAATAGAACAAAGAACAAAATGAACACCAGATCTGTACATACTCCTTCCTGTTACCGTGTAGGTGGTATGTCAGGGATGAAAGAGCGCCTCTTCCTGTGGATACTTGATTTAAAGTGATACCATTTCCTTTGTCGACTAGGGGACATTACCCGGTCCTTCCTGGCAAAGAGGAAGCAGTTTGAAAAGGATATACATGCCTCTTTCAGAATCCTGAATGCAAACCTCCACAGTATTTTCAAAGCGCAGCAGAAGTCAAGGTAAAGTTGTGACCGACCCTCTGTAAAGGAAACCTGTACCGCTTTCGCTCTTCCTTCCAAAGTCACTCCCGCCTGCCATTGTGACACTGTGCTGAGTGGAGTCGCTAATGGGACCTAGGTAGCACTGCATTTTCTCTGTGAGCTAGTCCTGTCCATAGCTGGAGGACCGCCCCCCTCGTTTATGCCGCTCAGGTGTGTTAGCTGCAGCAGGACTGGTAAGAGAACAGTTCCTCACCGGTCAGATGACAATACAGATAATGTCCTGTGAGGAAGGCCAGGCCTCTGTGGTCCTCAAAACTGTACCTTTTAGGATGTGCCATCGGCGCTCTCTTTGGTAAATCGTCGTCCCCGTGTGGGGAAATGGTTCTGTGCACTCTTTGTGTATGTGACTCCGAGAAGATGAAGGGTATGTTGCCTTCAGTACACGGACTTGGGCTTTCAGGATATCTAGGTTACTCCATAAGGGGAAGGGAAGATGAATCTAATTTTAAGCCGGAAATGCAATCTTGGGAAACGTATGCCTCCGAGCATCCTCGGCGTGCGAGAGGGAAGACGCACAAAGTGATGACACCGGTAGCAAATTAAGACAAGTTCTTCTGGGACGAGAGTGATATTTCCGCCTCTCAGGAGACAATTTAATTCATGCCCCCTTTCTCTTTTGCGCCTGGCTCTTGTCTCAAAATGTGAAGTGTGTGCATGCGTCCTTGCCGTAGCCTCACACAGCGTGACAGTGCTCAGTAATTGTGACTGTGTTTCACAGGCAAGAGCTTCACGCCATGCACTCCCAGATGTTTGAGTCGCTGCATCAGGGGTGGCTGGACGATGTGGAGAGTTCAAGGAAGCAAGAAGATCACCTCGCTGTGAGTGTCGCTCTTAGCTTGGAATAGAGCCACCTTGTCTGTTTCCGAAGTGGCGGGGCTTTGATGCTTTGATGCTGCATATCGCCACGGAAAGGGACCCGACAGGACAGGACGGGACATGAGCATCGGGAGACAGGGAGGGTGGTGCTTGTGTCCCCGAGAGACTGGCCGTCCTCTCCAGCTTGCTTCTTTTTCTGTGGAGGGGTGGTGTGGTCATGGCTTAGGAGCCAGCATAGGAGGGAGGCGGAGTAGGCACTGCTTGGAGAGCGCAGGAGAAGGTATGGGCTTGGGTGCTCAGAGGGAAAGCTATACCATCCGTGCAGTGCAGATGCCAAAGGTGCAGGACAGGGTGAGGGTGCGGTCCCAGGTAGACTTCTGACACAGTGACGAGGGAGGCAGAGTGAGAGCAGTGCCTGTGGCTGTGGCAGAGCAGGTGGAGGCTTAGCGTTCAGAGGTAGCTAAGTGTTCATGGACACAGACTAGTGCTGTCTTTGAGGAGTCTTTCATCCTGATGGAGGACAGGGCGGTACTCCCAAAGATGCTGACTTCCAAAAGTAGGGAAGCAGAGCCTGGAATCTGAGGGAGATGGAGACAGATTCCAGTCTGGCGGTGAGGAGCATGTTCTCCGGACCCCACTGATTGCCATGCAGCCATAGTCCTGCTGCTTGCTCCTCATGAAAACTCAGAAAATGAGTCACCTCCCTGCCTCAGTTTCCTAGGAGGGTGAAAGCAGAGCCGTGAAGAATCCCCGCCTTTCTAGACTTTGTGTATCGAGTGCTTGCAGTTTTTGACATGTTGCTGTGGAATGTTTGACCACAGGAGCTGCAGTATGTTTGCTATTCGTCTTCCCTGCCCTTCTTATTAGGTCGATAATACAGTTGATGGGATGATGTCACACTCCGGGGAATGACCGATTGATGAAGAACTTTTGGGGCGGGGGAGGGTTGGGAGAAGGGATTCCTTGGAAGCTAGTCCGTGCCCTCGGTGTCTTCAAAATACTTTGTGAATAAACAAAGGAACGTTTTGTGCTTAATTTTGGCGAGTGAGGAGGGAATCCACAGATGAGGTGGGGCTTATGTTAATTTCAAACTGAATAACGATTTTATAGTATTTTTGCACCAGCTAGACGGACTATCTCCCTCTGTGACAGGTCAGGTCTTGTTATGTTGCTTTTGGCACTGAAGGGCATGTCTTCAAACGCGTTCTTGAAATGTCAGCACACAAAACATCACGGGAAGTGATTTCTGTGACTGGCAGCAGGGTTGGATGTTCAGTTGTACTGACATTTTGTCATTATTCTCCTACGTTTCAGCTTATAACTTGGAAGCAGATGAAGATTTTACAGAAAGCTATAGGGGATCACGAAACTACGATTGGAAACGCTAAAGATTTACGTGACACATTTTTGAAGGTCTGGTAGATTGCACTTGTCAACAGAACACACCCCTATGCCATGCCACGTGTCTATAAAAGGAGAAGACAGATTGGCCCTTTCTCAGCTTGTGGGAGAAGTAATTAGTTTTGCAGAGCATGATCACACTCTCTTGGGAAAATTTTCCCCACACCTAGGAGCGATGCTAAGGTTTGTTTGACCTGGGAAGCCGATGACAGTGTCGGGGGCAGCTTTCTAGCACAGGAGCTGGTGACGAGAGCTCTGCTTAGAGAGGATCACAGTGCATCGCAGTGATGAGTTATGGACCTCCGGTGACATTGCGATGGAGATTGGCACGTCTGGGGATCCTTCTGGTTTTCTCTGACTGTTTGGATTGGACAGATCAGTGAAATACACAATGGGCAAGGGTAGCTTTTATTTTCTTTCATACATTTATAGTCTTCCGACATTAGCATTGTTCTCCAGTGTTGGTGGTCATGCGTTTCAGCATCTCCCCAAGAGATGTGGGAAATGAAAAAAACTGGTAGAGGGTTAATCCTCTTTGAACTGCGAGCTGGCAGTTCTACCCTTGCTGAAGCTCCAGGTCCTAAGTGACCTCTGTATATCCAGGGATTGAAGCAGCCCTTCAGTGGGAATTCTTTGTGATGCTCTCATTAAAATGCTCTGTGAAAGATCTCTCCTCAGACCCGACTCAGATGCCCTATCTAAAGTGCTCCATGTGTCATAGTAAATTGAATGTTTTCAGGATGCTGGCGAGAAGCTAGGTCTGTCTTCTCTGAGCAAGTGTGAGTACCCCTGTTGGTACCCTAGTGAATATTCCTAGCACCCCCGTGTACTCCAGGAATGTGCCTATAAGCCCAGAGTGGAGAGGGTAGAGACAAAAGGATCCCTGGGGCTTGTGGGACCACCAGAACAGTCAAACTGTAAAGCCTCGTGTTTCGTGAGAGACCCTGCCTCAAAACTTGATGTGGTGAGGGGTTCTGGAAGGCGCAGGTGTTCCCGAGTGCACACGTATGCTTGCAGACAGGTACACGTGAAGGAAATCACTTTGAATTTGTTATGACCTCTGGTCGCCATACTCAGACACATGTGCATGCACACTCTCCTGCACCCCCATGCACGCAGAAATATAAGTTAGTATTCAAGACCTTGAGAGCCACCTACATACATCTAGGCCTTTAGGAAGAGCTTAAGAAAGGGAACATGCAGCTCTAATGCAGCTGAGTACTGCCTGGGAGCCTGTTGGAAGAGCCACCCAGAAAGGCTCCCTTCTAACTGTGGGTGCTCAGTGTGAGCAGCAGCAGTAGCTCAGAGGGAGCCTTGTGACTGGGTTTCTCTGGCTTCCCAGGTGGTCCCTTCTGCCCTGTGCTCGCTCTTCTCGCTCTCCCTCTGCTTCTCCACCCAGGCTTCCCTCCTTTCCTAGTCCTCAGTTCTGCCTCTGAGAGACTGTTGTCCTGAAACACGGCCTTTCCCTCTCCCAGATTTCCCGGTGGCCTTCTTGCTTTGTTCTCTCTGTTTCCTGTGTCCTCCGCACAACACCCTCTAACATACACACACACACACACACACACACACACACACACACACCACCCACACCTTCTTGAAAGCTTCACTGGCTGCTTGCTTCTGTCTCCCCGTCTTCCCTCCCAGAGTACCAGCTTCTCCTGAAGTGTCTCCCATTCCCTACCCATGCTTTGCTTCTGTTTTGTGCCCAGAAAGCACCATGTGTGCTGTCTTCCCTAATGTTTCTACTGCTTGCAGTCGCCATCTGTGTCCTCTTCAGCCGCCAGCCCAGCAAGCTCCCCTTCCATACCTGTGTTCAGCTAGTGTGCAGGTCATCTGTTCCTAAGCTGCTCTGGACCCTGGGAATAGGGCAGGGACTGGACCGGCGTTTTGCCCTTTTCTGGACAGAGGGCGACACACTTCTTTCTCCTCTGTGTCCACCCCTGCAGTGTCCTTTGAGAGAACAGAGGGATTTGAGTCCTGGCTTGAGCTTTCCTTAGACCGAAGGGTCGTGGGGTTGCACACTGTGTGTTCTTCGGTGAAAATCACATTCTATGGGCATGGCAAATGGCTCCTTCCTCTGGGCAGCCTTGGGGGTGTCCAGTGTGGGAATCCTTGGGGAGTCTCCAATGTGGGCCCATGCCTGGCCTCCCAGGTCTGCCCCACGTGAGGCCTTTAACATATCTCCACCCATTTTCCTGATAAGTCCCTTTGCTCTTCTTGTCCCACAATGATACCACCTTAAAATGGGGGACTGGAAGGTTTCCTGAAGTGGAGTAACTCTTTAGATGTGCTGAAGTAGCCACTGTTCTTACTCTGAATTCCTAACAAGCATCCTTTGGCTATGCAAAGTCGGTTCTTTTAAAATTACATGAGGTGAGGTGTCAAGCCAGACTCGAGTGGAGATTTGTTCGTTTGTTTGTTTCAGAAAGCCAAGGACTTGCATGAACATGGCAAAACTCTCATTGGTGGCGAAGAAAGTGAAGTGAAGAAACAAATCTCCAAGGCGCAGGACAGAGTTATCATGGAAAGTGTAAGTCGTGGGTCTGTGATGCTGTGTGCCTCGGAATGGCTTCCTAAGGGCAGAGATGGAACAATGATCCCCTAACTCTCCGTTTTCCCACAGCAAGAGCAGGATGTGTCGGTAGTTGAAACGTACCTTCAGTCCCTGGTCCTTACAGCTGTGAAGAAACCTTCTGAAGCTCACCTGGAGGAGGCACAGGGAGCAATAGCCGTGCCCAGAGGGTGTTAGTAGTAGTCAGTGCAGCTCCTTTCTCTTTACTTTGTCGGTTAGAAATAAGACTGAGACTCTGTTGACCATGAAGTGAACCCCAACAGTTCTGTGAGTAGCAACATTTAAGTGTGGACCCTCCTGACCCTGACATTCTCCCCAGCAGGGCCAGTTACATTCAGGAAGCCAATGTCATTTGATTCTACGACAGGCTGCTTTGGTTCTCTGTCACCTGCCCAAAGTGAATGTTACCTTGCTTATTTCAGGAAGAAATAAATAACGGTGGGATCCGCCTTTCCGTGCTTGCTTTCATCCATTCATGAGGTCACAGAGCCAACTGCATTGCAAATGGAAAACCAGCCCCACCTGCTCACTCAGACGTTCAGTAGAGCACAACTCTGTAGTTTTGTGCTCAGATGCGCTAGACTGTTAACACGGTTCCCGAGGCAGAGCCAGATCTTCACGTGTTGGCTTAGAGCTTGCAGTGGGGCTCTGGCTTTTCCCAAAGACATCCAGACTCATTTCTGGCATTATTCAACACTGGCTGGAAGATCCCTGCCCTTCCCTTTGGTCAAAAATATTTTATCTGTGAGTGTGTGCATAGGCACTTACAGTTTCAGTATTTTCGGTGGGTGTTTCCACGAGCATTTTCTAGTGTTCTCTTTAGAGTTTAATTTTACTCACGTAGTTCTGCGTGTGCGTGCGTGTGTGTTTGTCTGACTCTTGTGTCATTCTCTTACTCTTGTCCTGTGCTGTATCTTTTGAAGGAATCCCGAGAATCTGTGTTCAGTACATTTGACATTTATCTTCCTTGTTGAGTCTTTGCGAGCATATTCCCAGTGTGTGTCGGTACCAGGAAGGTCAGACTTTAGGCTCAGTTCCCCTAGGGCTTGAGTTACAGGGGGTTGTGAGCTACCCAAAGTCGGCGGTGGCTAGCTGAATCCCAGTCTTCTGGAACCACAGCTGGAGCTCTCAACCATGGAGCCATCTCTCCAGCCCTGTTCAGCACACTTGAAATTGCTTGACCTTTTACCCGGAGTTTGTGAGCTAAGCCTATTCTTTGTGTAGATTACAGAAATGAATCTATGATGGAGAACAAAAGCCTTCTGGGAGGGGAGAGAGGAAGGAGGATCACATTCTCCTGTCCTTCCTGTCCTGTGGCTCTGCCTACCACTCTTTGTCCCAAATTTTCATGGTGAATTCTAGTCTTCCTTTGAAGGCCAACCTGATGGATTTTTTTCTTTTTTACAAAAATGTTACGTGTGTGTGTGTGCACGCACACGCACACGTACACAGATAGGACAGAGGATAGACCTTGGGAGTGAGTCCTGAAGTTGTCGGACCTGGAGATTGGACCCAACTCATCAGGCCTGGTGGAACGTGCCTGTTCAGCCATCTTACTAGCCCATTGACTTTACTACCACATACATCCCTCCATCCCTCCATCCCTCTTCCCTCCCTCCATCCCTCCTCTCCCTCCCTAGTATTCCCTTCCTCCTCTTGTGTTTCACCCTCACCCCTGCCGTGTGTGTGACTGTGTAGGGCAAAGGCTGACACTGCGTATCATCTGTAACCCCTCTTTTCCCAGACAGGATGTGATATTTATTACTGAACATGATTTAGTAGGGTAGAGGGTAGCACCACAGTAGAAGCCCCGAGGAGTGCGGGGCCCGCCAATGCCCGTGGGACCAGGATTGGTGATGCAGCTGACCCCTCGGCCATCAGGAACGAGTCACTTCTCAGCGACTGTGTCCTTCAGATCAATCTACATTCAGTTTAGTGAAGCCTCACCTCTTTGAGAGAGACAGACAAAGAAGAACTCAGTGAGGAGGACCAGGGCAAGAAAGTGGGAGGAAGGGGCTTAATAACACCACTTGCCTCTGGCAGCACGGAGAGCTTGAACTTGGCTTTACGTAGGGCCTCCATCTGATGTTCCTTATTCTGAGGCATGATTCAGGTGGACGTGATGGCCTGGACAGTGAGACCCCTGGCCGTGGTGACCTGAGGCTTCCCTAGGGCACAGCGAATACCTGTCTGGGGCCTAGATTGGAGGCGACATTGAGGTCAGAGCTCGAAGAGCCTTCAGAAGATTGTCTCCAAGGTCCCTTCGGGGAGCCCATACAGGCAACAGGGTGAGGTCACTCCGAACGAGTGTGCTGTTGGCAAGCATTGCACACCAGGCCCCAGTGAGAAGCTGCTGGCAACCGTTGCACAGCGGGCCCCGCTGAGAAAGGGGACCTCCCGTGCAGCTTAGTTGGCTGCAGATTTACCTTATCTTTTAAGACACAGTCTCTCAGTGAACATGAAACTCACTGATTTTGTCAGGCGGAGTGGCCAGAGAGCTTTGCGGATGGATCCAGCACTCTGTCCTCCACGCCAGACATGCTGGCTCTAGGGTTTAGGAGTATTGCTGTGCCTGGATTTTCCGTGGGCGCTGGTGATCTGAACTCAGGTTCTCATGCTTGCATGGGAAAACCTAACCCACTGAGCCATGATCCTTGCCCATCTTTAATTTTATGGTCAGTAACATTAGTGTTAGAAATGAATGACATCTGCGGTGCCATTTTATCCCACGTACACATGTGCATGGATGGTGTGCAGCCTCGCCATACTGCTACCTTCTCCCTGCTCTCAGATGCTACAACTCACAAACCTCTTCACAGCCTGGCCTATCCTACTTTCTGCTCCCTGGGTTTCATTGTGTTTGTTTGTTTGGTTGGTTGGTTTTCATTATGAGATAAAAGGGAACATGTGACACTTGGCGTGGCTCTCTTGCTGCTCTGTGATGTCCCGTTGCATCCATTTGCCTGTGGATGACAGGCTTTCCTTTGCTTGTCCCTCATGCGAATGTGCCATGTCATGTATGTGTTAAATACTGTATTCTGTATGTAACACAGCATTTTCTTCATGCCGTATTCGTTGATGGCCACCCAGGATACTTCCTTGAGCTTTTCAATGTCTCCTCTAACTACAAGGCAGCGTGTCTTTGTTGGTTTATGTTGTCAGCGTGGCTGGACTGACAGACGTCTAGAGTAGAATTAGGGAAGCTCACTTCTGGTGTGTCTGTTCTAGAACCATTGTCAGAGAGGACGGATTTCCCAGGAGAGTAACAGGGGAAGGTCTCTCCCTGGGTGTGGATTTTCCATGCAGTAGTCTGGGAGCCCAGGCAGAATTAAAGAAGAGAAAGCCTGCCAGGGCAGCCTAACTCCATCCTTCCTGAGCAAGAGCATGTAGTACCGTCACCATCACTCATGGCCACAAGACTCCAGAGCCTCCAGCCATCTAATGGAGATGCACAGCAGCTACAGTCCAGGGAGCTTCCAGGCCTGGATTGCAGCTACATCATTTGTTCTCCTTGAGCCGAGGCTTCCAGCTTGTCAGTTTAGCTGATACTGAATTATCCCACTGTCTGGCATGCAGAAGGCCATTTGTGGACAATCCAGCACCCAATTGGGTAAGGCATTCAAAGAATTCCAGCCACCCCGTGAATGTGTGTGTGTGTCTGTGTGTGTGTCTGTGTGTATGTCTGTGTCTGTGTGTGTGTACATTTCTCTATTGGTTCTATTCACCTAGACAGCCCTGACTTATACCGGATTCTCTCTTATGCGTGTGTTAGGATGAGGGGTTTAAGTTTAATTGGCCATGTTCATTAGGTGAAGCAAAGGGGGCTTCTGATTGCTGGACTTTGGTAGTCAACCTCAGGAAGAGGAAGTGACCACATGAGTGAATGGACCTTGGTGGCTAGCTTTAGGAATGTCATCTAACAGTCTTCAGCAAGGCAGAGGGAATGGGAGAGAAGGGCAAAGCCTGCCAGAGCCATGCACACCAATTTCAAGCTAGCCAGAGTCCCTTCAGCCATCCACGTTGGTGCCAGGACTAGAGAGAGCAAACTCGACATGGCACCTTTTGAGAGTCCTAAAACCCATGGATTGCAACCTGAGGGCTGCAGACCCTCGGGGGTGGGGTGTCAAATGATCCTCTCACAGGGGTCGCCCGAGGCCATCGGAAAATGTAGATATTTCCATTTCTGTTCATAACAGTAGCAAAATTAGAGTTATGCAGTAGCAATGAAAACGACGTTTTGGTTGGGGTCACCACAACACGAGGGACTGTATTAAAGGGTTGCAGCATTAGGAAGGTTGAGAACCACTGCTTTACACTCTCAAAGCCCACCTCCAGTGACACACCTCTGCCCACAAGGCCACCCTTCCTGAGCCTCCCCAAAAGCAACACCAACTCGGGAACAAGAATTGAAATATCTGAGACTATGGAGGTGCATCCCCTTCTGACTACCATAGCCCTAATGCGGCTGAAGGCATTGCAGCCATGAATCAAGCCTCACGATAAGGGCCCTTATGGGGGGACACGCCCTGGAAAGCCTCCTCGAATCTAATACATGGGCCCTGTTGGTCCCTGCTTCATGCATGCATCTATGTGCTGGACAGCCTCCCTCGTGAGCACACATTCTCCTGGTCTGCCTCATGCAGGCACGCCTCTGAGGCATCTCTCGGGCATGGCTCACGCATGAGCTTGCTGTGCTCACCTTTATGCCTGCTAAGCCCGCCACTCACGTGGGCATGTGCTAGGCCCCACCTGCTGGAACACCCTCTCCCAGCCAATCATAGAGATGCAATCTTGGGGAGGAGAGGGACTGGTTCCATATGTCCTCTTTCTGAGGAGAAAGGCACTGGGGTGATAATGGCTAGGTGGGTGATCGGATATTGGGGGATGCTGTGCTGAGGTTTTGCGGGTAATGAGAGAAATGAAAAACCGGTCAGACTGATCTAATTGCTTCCCACCACGCTGTTTAGGCTAGGCTAAAACATTTCATATGTGACAAGGGCCATCTAGTAGGAGACAGTAGCACATGGGAGAGCATTGCCTTAGGATAGCCTAGAACTGGCCAATTAAAAATATGTCCAAAGTATGCTTCATCTACATACCCCAAGGACAGATAGGAACCGGCCAACCAAGGACATACGTATGTCCATACTTCATTTGTGTAATGATACGCTTATTGAATATCGCACCCTTTTGTCTCGATCCGTAGACTGGGTTAGGGTCCAGGAGGGACCCCTGAGAGATTCTACCTGAGGTCTGACTGTTCGCTTTCAGAAGCTTCTGGACAGAATTGGGGAGGGAGAGGATAGGGAGCCACCTGTGGAATTTATACCTTTGACTTGGAGTGTCTTTGGGCATATCCCACCTTGGAGGAAGGATGGTCTTCCCCCGGAATTCCAGGAAGCCTTGGGAGTCTGGTCGTCTTAATTTGTCTTGTGATTGTTCTCGTTCGCTTCCTTTGTGGGATATTTCCCTATCTTCCCAGACCCGGAACTAGCATAACCAACAACATGGGAACGACTTGCTCTGCTCCTTTGGATTTAACCCTTGCACACTGGCAGGACATGCAGGACACCGCGAACAACAATAGCTAGCATGACTGTGAAGTAGCGTAAGTGGGTAACATTTTGCTCTGTTGAATGGCCTACTTTCAATGTTGGCTGGCCGGCAGAGGGGTAGAGGAAATAGATTGTCGTCCCCAAACTGGTCACCCAGACCAGGTTCTTTACATTGTGACTTAGCAGGGATTGATAGATCCGGTGGAGAGTCCCTGTCCTTGGGTTAAACAGAGTCAGGCTTACCTGTTGATGCCAGACTTTGGTCTCCTTCCTGCCTTTAGTTTCCTTCCTCTCTAAAATCCAATGGTGGCTGGTGGCTGTTTGGAGAGGCTAAGGAGATGAGGCCTTGCTGAGGGAAGGAAGTATGTCACTGGGGTGTGTGTAAGGGGGGGGTGGCCTTCAGGTTTCAAAAGCCTCCTTTTTCACTTGACTTCCTGGGTTGCAATTTGAGATGGGAGCCCTCAGCTCCAGCTTCCAGCGGGAGGTGCCCTGTGTGCCACCTGCATTCCCTGCCATTATGGACCCTACCTCTCTGGAAGCATAAACCCCTAATAAACTCTTTCCTCTCTGTTGTTGCCTTGGTTATGGATTGTATCACAGCAATAGAAGCCCTAACTAAGACAGCCTGATAGAAGACCTGAAGGGCTGGTGTGGGAGTCCCCTCTGTGTGCTGTGATTACCATTAATGAATAAAGAAACTGCTTTGGACCTATGGCAGGGCAGAACTTAGCTAGGTGGGGAAAACTGAACTGAATGCTGGGAGAAAGAAGGGTGGAGTCAAAAAGATGCCATGGAGCCACCACCAGAGACAGAAGCTGGGAACTTTACCTGATAAGCCACAGCCACATGGCAATACACAGATTAATACAAATGGGTTAAATCGAGATGTAAGAGTCAGCCAATAAGAAGCTAGAGCTAATGGGCCAAGCAGTGATTTAATTAATACAGTTTCTGTGTGATTGTTTTGGGTCTAGGCAGGAAGAACTAGCGGCCCCCTTCCTACTACAAAGGTTCGGTCCCACGCATGGGTGCTATGTCAGCAAACCTAACTGTATCCTCTGGAAGGTGGCCTTTATCTGCATGAGACCCTCATGTCTATAAAAATAGAAATAAGCATCTGAGGTTACTCTGTTGGATCAGGGTGGTGAAGGTGACTGACCATTAAGGGACTCCACGGTGAGGCTCCAGCCATGGCAATCAGAATCTACCTTCCTCTACAGCCCTTGGGGAGCAGAGTGTGCATCGTGAGACGTGCCTGATGGCCATCCGTCAGGCATGCATGCAAGCCTGGATAGGCCACCGTACTCATCAGACCATGCTGTACCTGCCTCGCGTGTGAGCACGCCCTTCCAGCCAAAAAGGGGTGCATGTCCATCGGAAAGGCTGGGACTAACTATCTGTGGCTGGTTTCTGAAGGGAAGGAAGCTCTCGAAGGTGTGGTTGGGTTAGGATCACCTAGTGAATAACTGGGTGAAAGGGCATCTTCTGGCGAGGTTTTAGGCAAGTAATGCTTGAACCACAGCCCCTGGGGTTGGATGGTGGGGATCCCGGGGAGGCTTGCTCAAGAGGGCCTGTGATGTGATGTGCCTGTGTCTGGCCTTAGCCTCGAACTGGACTAGACACCTCTGGAGCATCAGAGGCGAGGTTCGAGAAATAGAGGGCCTGGGAGGCCTTAGCCGGACAGGGTGTTAGAGGAGGGACGTGCGGTATCCAACAGCTGGCCCCTGTGTACTATTCGGGGACAGGATGAACACCTGAGACCTCTGAGATACAGCCACGGGCCATCAGCAACCAGAGCGCCATTTGGAGAGAAAAGCACAGTGGACCTCTCAGGTATGCTCAACTGCTGTGCCCCAGGGTAAACGCCTGTCTCTGACTGATAGATCAGCCCAGCCCTGGAGTCTCGCCTGACCTCTCCCTGTAAGTGCTTATGTTTCATGTCCCGAGAGCAGCCCATGGGACCCACTGGCCCCCATGGCACATATACGCCCCTTCCCGTGGCATCCAATCAGAGACAGACACATACACAGGAAGATGGGCTTAACTGGCTGTGACCAAGGCCCAATGAAATGAGGCCGTGGCCCATGCCTCAAGGGGAGGGCGTGACTGGTCAAGCTAGGCGTGCTGAACCCCTTGGCGCATGCGCATCATGTTGGCCCGCCCCTGCGCGTGCGACAAGGGGTATCAGGCCAGCCAATCAGAGAGTGTTATATTGCGAGGTGGGGCCAGACTAAACGTGGCCAACCTCTGAGTGGAGGGAAGCTGTCTAGCGGAGCCGAGGCACGTAGGTGAGTGGCGGGGTTTTTTGTTTCTTTGTTTTGGGGGTTTCGGGATACCGTGCCAGTGCTCCTGGGGTGGTTTAGAGGGATCAGGAAGACGAAAGCTCTTGACGCAGGACAGAGGGACCACAGAGCGAGAGGGGTCAGGGTGGCCTGTGAGGTGACTTCGGGAGCCTCACTTCCACTTCAAGCTGCAAGAGGCGCCAGAGGCAAGAATGAAAAGAGGTGATGAAGGCAGCTGAGCCCTAGAACACTGGGTGGGGCAGAGTCAGGGGCCTGAGAGAGGCGGTAGGGACTCTCCACATCTGCTGTTTTGTGTTCCTTTCCTTCCTGGGGTCTGTGGGTCCTGACAGGACAACTGGGTCCTCCTGCGATGCTTCCACTGGCAAGAGTTCGACAGGCTCACCGGTCTGAAAGGGAACTCTGGGCACTTTAATCAAGCACATAGGCAACTGTAGGGCCCGAGTCGGGAATGGGCGACTGATGGACAGCGTCACACCTGTGCGAGGGCCTGCAGGCAGCCTCAGGAGTGCCAGAGGTGGGGCCTCTGTCTGACAGGGGCGGGAAAGGAGCCTCTCAGAGGGGCATTCTCAAGTGTGGTCACCGAGGTGAGTGGACAGGGTAAATAGCAGACTCGATCGCGAGCCCAGGTCAGCAGGGATGCACAGCCCTTTGGGGGAGGAGAGCGGGATCTTGAGGAGGAAGGGCGCAGGTTTATCTGTGAGGTGAAGTTTGAAAGACCCACTTTTGCCTGGTAGTGAAATAGGACGCTGAAGGCAGTAGAGGAAGGGGTTCTGAGGGTGGCAGGTTTGAAGAGAGCTGGGTGTGGCAGTGAGGTACAGAAGGGGAAGTAGTGACTGTCCATGTTTTCCTCCTTGTGTCCAGCTGGAGTCCTCAAGGGACATCTGGGGCCCACTGACATGCACCCAAGGGCCTTGCCTCGACAGAAATGCCTGTCTGCAGGGGGTGGGGCAGGACTGGGCCCCTTCTGCATCCAACGTCTGGGCAACTTCTGCATCCAGATCTCACAAGTGCCATTTCAGGCCACTTGAAAGACCCCCGTGGTAGGCAGTCTTTCAGACTGGGGAGACCCTCCCAAGGAACAGCGAGACCACTCTCCGGATGCAAACAGAAGAGGCTTTTATTCAGTACACAGGTACCTGGGGCGTCTTAGTCTCTCGGGAGACTAGCGCGCCTTTAGGCTGGAGAAGTAGGCTTTTTATAGGTTTGGGGAGCAGAAAGCATGGCTACAGAAGCGAGATGCATAGTTACAATGTTCTGATTGGACAATTCAAATAAGGCCAGGTTCAACCCAAGGACAATTGCGGGGATTCTCAAGTAATCAGATAAAAATTGGCTAACTATCTAGGGTGTAGACGGTTTCCCTTGCTCAGTTTCCCCTTTTCTAGCAGGTTCCTTACTCAGTTTCCCCCTTTTCAAGTTGGTTCCTCATAACAGGGGCTAGGTAGCCAACCGCAGATATCAGATATCCTGCCTGGCCCTCCACCCTTGTCTTGTGGTTGAGCTTTCCTGTCCTAGTTTAACTTACGAATTTTAAGTTCAAGCCTTGCAAAAATCGCGTTACTGCTGCTTAGCTTTTGGGTGGGGTTCTTTCACACTTAATCCTGGGCGTGTATGCCTTTGCAGCCCATCAGAGAGATGTGCATTGGGAGGTGGGGCCTAGATAGGCACGGCCACTGGCTGAGGAGAAGGAGGCTCCCAGGGTGGGAGAATACTTGCATGGATGATTTGCCATTGAGTAACTCTGTTATGAGTCTCCCCAGTTGTGATAGGGATCCGAGAGGAACCTTACTTAGCTCATGCACCAGGACAGTGGGATCTCAAAGAGGCAGGACCGAGGGAAACCTGTGGGGTGATCTCAGGAGCTTTGCTTCTAAATGGGACTGAGCAAGGCCCCAGAATGCAAGGTTGGGGAGGGGTCAAGAGGGCTACAGGGATTGGGCAGGCTGAGTGGGACAGCTTATGAGCTGGGAGACGTGGCCCAGGTGACTGAGTAGGCCGTCAATGCGTTGGCATTCCCAACCAGACACGGGCATTTGGTGCCTTGTTTGGCAGGCGGGAGGCAGTGTGTAGTGATGAGGCAAGCTGGCCTGCTTTTCCTCCCGCCCGGCTCCCGCATGGCTAGCTTTACACCCGAAATAACAACACACAAATCGTATTCATTTAAACACAGCCTGTCCCATTAGTTCCAGCCTCTTATTGGCTCATTCTCACTTCTTGATTAACCCATTTCTAATAATCTGTGTAGCACTACGAGGTGGTGGCTTACCGGGAAGATTCTAACCTACGTCCATCTCGGGCCGGAGCTTCATGGCATCTGCCTGACTCTGCTTTCTTTCTCCCAGCATTCTGTTCTGTCTACTCCACCCACCTAAGGGCTGGCCTATCAAAAGGCCAAGGCAGTTTCTTTATTAACCAATGAAAGTAACACATAGACAGATGACCCTCCTACACCGGCAGTGCCCAGGATTTTCCTACCCAAGGGTCGGGAACACAGCAGAGGACCAATCTTGAGAGGTAGTGGGTCTGAGAGCTCCACGTTCAGATAGAGATATGGTGCAGAACTGAACTGTGGTGACATCCTCTTGCCTTCTCCTTGCTGCAGTACAAGTGCCAGGGCATCTGGCCACATCCTGTGGAGTCCAAGTCCCTGTTCCCATTGCCATCCTGTAATTCCTCCTGGTATCTGTAGTGGCCGGAGTCCTGTCTAGCCCAAGAAGATTCTAGCCATGTCAAGCGGGGAGAAGAAAGCCCGTGAGAGTGCTGGCGCGTGTCCAAGGCTGGATCCGAATCCCACGTGGGATGACACCAAGAACCCAGATGCAGTCACCCCAGGTAAAAAACAAAACCAGAAACAATAACAACAACAACAACAAGCCAGATAGGCCTTGTAGGGCTCTGTCCACCTGGGTAACGTCCTAAAGTCTTTTGGTGGGTGGGAAAGCCCCTGAGAGTTCTGAAACGCATCCGAGGCAGGTCTGATTCTCATGTCAGATGACACCCGGAACCCCGATTCAATCACTCCAGGTTTGAAGAAACAAGATGGGCTGCCATATGGCTGTGTCCACCACAGGGGACATCCTAAAATCTCTTGGTGGGTGGGAAAGTTCCTGACAGTGCTGGCACACATCCAAGGCTCATGCATATCACATTGCATGACACCAAGACCCCAGATTTCATCACCCAAGGTTAAAAAAAAATCAAACAACAACACCAAAAACAGAAGGGCCCTGTAGGGCTGTGTCCACCCCGGGGGACATCCTAAAATCTCTTGGTGGGTGGAGCACTGAGTGGATTATGTGCATGAACTTTTATTGGAATAGCAGGAGGTTTCAGATGCTAATAACTCTTGTTCAAGCTTCTTGGGGCCTTTAGGTTCCCCCACCTGAAATTTCTGCCACACAGGAAACCTGCCACATGCCTAGTCAACATGCCTCTCCGGGAGCACATGGGTCACAGTGACTCTCTGGAAGGCCTGTACAGGTGCCTGGACCAACTGGTCTGAGAGTCAAGCCTAAAGTGGTGTGTGTGTTGTGTGTATCTCTGTGTCTCTGTGTGTCTGTGTCTCTGTGTGTGATGTATATGTGATATGTATGTGTGTGTCTGTGTATCTGTATGTCTGTGTCTCTGTGTGTGATGTATATGTGACATGTATGTGTGTGTGTTCATGATTTCACGGATGACTATTGAAAAAGTGTAAGGAACAGATGCTGGCTATGGAATCTAGAAACACTATAATGACACTGCTTTCCGTGGGGGATGATGAGAACAGCACACTTTGTTTCAAAATAGTTTTCCTCTTTCGTTTTAAAACACCAGGAAGAGAAGTCATTGATGTCAGTGGTGAGGACGGTACTTCCTCTGGAACAGAAGGGCAAGAGGCCAGGTGATACGTTTTCATATTTTCACGAAATAAATTTAGAAAAGTCTGGCTGGAGAGAGGGCTCAGTGGAAGAGTGCTTAAGGTGCAAACACAGCAGCCTGAGTTCAGGCCCTCAGCACCCACAGATAAAGCCATGCGTGGCCACACCCAGCCTTTAAGCCCAGAAGTGAGGGCTGAGGAGGCATGGCAGAACCTGGGGGATATTCCGGGTCCTTGCTGATTGCCAGACTAACAGAATAAACGGAGATAGTAAGTAAGTAAGTAAATGCAGCAACTAAGGCGCATGCACCACGTGGATGTACTTGGGTGCATTGAGCTGAAGGATCTCAAAGCAGCATCCTACAGTAGATCAGATGTTCAATGTGGTAAGGAATGAAAATCTCATGCCTCCAACAAAGTACGGATCCTGTCATAGAGCCTGTCTGACAGGAATAAGGTGGCCTGTTCTTGAAATGTGAATTGTATGTAGGCTGTGTGGCACCCTCCACTTCTTCCACTCACTACAAGAATGACCTTTTATGTACATCGAAGTAAAAAGGTAATTTCTTTGCAGGAAGAAAATACAGAATTTATTTGAAGAATTTGAAGGTACATTCTAGGAGATATCAGGAATTTGAGAAAATTGTTTCAACCAAAGAAGTGCAAGGTGAGGGAGCTATCGCTTGGCAGACAAGAGAGTGTGTTTACTGCCTTGTTCTCAAACAGTGTCAAATAGTATTTATTAGATTACCAACTCTCTACTTCACGTTAATTGCCAATATTGAGAACATGGCACCTGTGGTGTGGATGCTGTTATTTACTAACAGTGGGATCTTTGAAAATTAGATGTAATTATCTGTCTTCAAGGTTTTGATTCGCACAAGTGATATGTCTGTTTCTAATATCACATTTGAAGCCAGCCGGTGGTGGCACATGCCTTTAATTCCAGCACTTGGGAGGCAGAGGGAGGCAGATCTCGGTGAATTCGAGGCCAGCCTGGTCTACAAGAGCTAGTTCCATGACAGGCACCAAAGCTACACAGAGAAATCCTGTCTCTAAAAACAATCCAAACAAAATACCACATATTACTTTACTTGTTTGTATTTCAGTCCAGCTCTCTGTCTCCTCTCTCTCTCTCTTTCTCTCTCTCTCTCACTCTCTCTCCCTGTGTGTTTGTGCGTATGTGCGTGTGTGTTGCGTGTGTGTGAGTAGGGGTGGTGGCCAGCCTCCCTTAAATACCTGACCACTGTTTAGTGTGTAAAGAATGGTACATGCAGTGGGGAGCTGAAGTCAGCACTGGGACCATTGTATGCGCAGACTGAGTCCTGCTTTAAATGTCTCTGTCAGAAGTCAGTCACACAAACAGTTAAAAAAAACATTGCAATCCGAGAACGTTCTAGGAGCTCTGTAGAGGTTTCTGACAGAGAATCGATTCTGGAAACTTCAGGAATCAGGATAGGGAGGTAGCTGAGTGGGAGAGCACTCGCCTTCTATGCTTAAGGCTCTGGGTTCCATCCCCAGTACCACAGACTTATCGATCAGTGTGGTTCCCCCGTTAGAATATTCAGGGTGTCTACCCTGTCAAATTTGCCTAAAAGCTCCAATGGCTACAATAGTTACAGTATTTTCATCTGACTGTGCAATAATCTCGGAGCCTTTGGAGATCTTTGTAAACGGACTACTGTTGTGTTTTGCACAAAGCGGCCCAACAGTCCCTCAGAATGTGTCCTTGAACTGGAGCATAAATATGTACATTGATTGAATTTTACCTTTTAATGATGCCCCATGAGGAAATTGCACAGCGATTTGAAACCCTTTCTTGCCAGTTTTGCTAAGTTCCCTTCACTGTGTTTTGTCTGTAATATATAGACACTGAAGTCCAGCTCTCCAATCTCACCTCAGGGTCATAACCACTGAAATTCTTGACTGAAAGAAAGGAGGCAGATATTCTTGCCATTGACAGATTGTTTCCCTCTATTAATAGCAAGTGGTTTTCTAAGTAGAAAACTAAAGCTGGCGGAACTTTACAGTAATGGTTTCAAGAATGTGTTTCGATACAGAACCCAATAAGAACTTTCTTCAGGGCAACAGCGAAAGATTCACAGCGATCATCATGGAGTCTTCTGAAACCTTGGAGCTGAAATTTGAGGATATTCTAAAAATCCAGGGCGAGCAAAGGTACGGTTGTTGCTTCTTGGTGCTGTTATCCCGGACGCTTTGACATTTGGTTAGTAAGCACGATAGCTAGAGGTTGAGGAATAGCCGTGACCCCCACGGGCCAGAAGCTCAGTAGGAGAACGTGTTCGGCTTGGCATTTCTGTATAGGGTAGACTTCTTTAGTCATGTTATAGCCTCACATCATCACCGAAGTCAGCTGCGTTTCCTAGCCATGAATTACGATGACCGTTTTTTATTTTTGTTGTTGTTTTTTTTTTGTTTGTTTGGTTGGTTGGTTTTTTCGAGACAGAGTTTCTCTGTGGTTTTTTTTTGGAGCCTGTCCTGGAACTAGCTCTTGTAGACCAGGCTGGTCTCAAACTCAGAGATCCACCTGCCTCTGCCTCCCAAGTGCTGGGATTAAAGGTGTGCGCCACCACCGCCCGGCTATGATGACCGTTTTGACACATTGCTGTTGAGTCAGTGGAACAGTATGCATCACGTGAACGTGCTGGGCACCTGGAGCTTGAAATCCTCAAAGCATTCATCCCACAGTCGGTCGAGCCTCTGTTCGGTGCCATAGAAATGAAAATCCCATGCCTCCAAAGCCTTATAGCTATCAGGAGCAGTGTTCACTGTGCTACTGTACCGAGATCCACACTGGCACAGCGTGAGGAAGAGCAAGCAGGTAGGCCACCGCAGAATTCTCTGATGGGAGCGGATGTGCATGCTCCTTGGACCTGTTCTTCAGAAAGAGAGAACTAACCACAAGTTGTGTCTGTCAGACAGACGAATATTTGTGGAATGATAGTAAAACAATAGTTCTTCCTGAGCTTTCTGGCACAAAGGCGTGGGAAGGTACTTCTCTCTCAGCAGGGAGGAGCAAATGCTGTGATGTAAAATGAAATAATCCAGTCAGCTTCCTTTTCCCTGTCTGCATAGTTTAGAGGCCATTTCCACATCCTCCACCAATAGCGTTAGTGAGGGCAAGTCAGTCGTGCTTCAAATGTACTTTCTTCCTATTGGGATGGAGTATGGCACTATTCCTTGCTATATCATTCACAGGCAGAAACTTTATCAAGAATATTCTCTTCAGATGAAGACTTTGAAAAGAAAGTTATCCGAGGATGCAGCTGAAGTCAAGAAACGTGCAAAAAAACTCGCTGTGAGTGTCAAGCAGCTTAGCTTTCAAGGAATCCATTGTGTCAGCATCAGAAGTAGCAGGGCTTCCTGCAGCAAGTCTGGAGGGAAGGGACGAGACAAGAACTTAGGGAGGCAAGCAGGGTGGTGGATGTGGTGACAAGAGACTGGCCACTGACCGTTTCCCCCTGGTTTGTTCCTTTTCCCACAGAGAGATGACAAGGTCAGTGATGGTTAGCAGCCATCATGGGGGGGGGGTTAGCAGGTGAGCAGGCACTGCCTGGAGAGTGCAGGAGAAGGTATGGGATTGTATCTTAAGAGGGAGCCCTTTCTGATCCACCCAAGAAGTGCAGACACCAGGAGCAGGAGGCCCACCAGAGCCTTCTGACACAGTGACGAGGGAGGCAGAGTGAGAGCAGTCCCTGTGGCTGCGGCAGAGCAGGTGGAGGCTTAGCCTTCAGTGCTTGGAGTTCAGACCAGCCCACTCCCAGAGGTGAAGAAGGCAAGGCTTCAATCCGTGATAGCCATGGGATGACTGACTCTCCTTTAACCTGGAGATTTGAGTGAGGTTTTTATGAGTTTTGGGGCACAAATAAATGCCTGACACCGGACAGTGCCATCTTTGAGGGAATCTTCCTTCCTGGTGTAGGATGGAGCTGCCCTCCTGGAGATTCTGACTTCCAAAGTGGGGAGGCCGAGGCTGGGATGTGGAGGGAGATGGAGGCGACCCCCCCCCCGTCCAGTCGAGTGGGCAGGAGTATGGCCCCTGCATTCTGCATTCCCACCAGTTGGAACGCAGTCACGGTTCAGTCCCTTGCTAGTCACGCTCACTGGGGAAAATAATTTACCTCTGTGTCTCAGATTGCTAGATGTGAGAGGAGAGATACTTAAGGTCCCCATCTCATGGAATTGGTTTCAAAAGACTCTTAGATGTGCATTCTTATATTGGTCCAGGACAGTATCCGACGTAAGTCTTACAGAATCCTTGCCTGTTAAGCAGGCCAGCTGTGGACTCTACTCTTACTGGCAAGAACAAAAGGGAGTGGGTTCCTATGTAGGGAGTGAGAGACACTGGGGCCATCTCAGGGTAATTTCTGTAAACACAGAGGGTTCACCAGCTATGACAGTCTCTAATGGATGGGTTTTCAAGTCTTCAGAAACTAACAGCAATGTTTTAGATACTGTTACGTAGGAAAACGTTCCATTAAATGAATGAGATTCTCATCACTATGGTAATATTTTAGTATTAGATAACTTGTGTGAAGTGGTCATCGTGCTTGAAAAATTGCTAGTGATTTCTTTGTATATGTTTTGCATAAATATGATACAAAGTCGCGTTTTTGTAATATTTCTGAGTTTCCCTGTATTGTTCTTACATCTTTTACTGTCTGTGTCTCAGAATATCTTCAAGGAGCAGCAAAAATTTATTCATCAGTCTCTGGGTATTCAGAAGAAGAGAATGGAAGAATTTAAAGATCTGTGTGAACAGTACTTGGAGGTCTGTTGTACATTCTGAAAGCAACCCACACACAGGGACATTGAATACTCTGGCGTTCCTTCCATGCTTTGGCTTATTCCTTCGGAACGTTACCTGTAAACATCTTCCTGTCAACAGAGGTTTCTGTCCCGCCTGGTCCCGCAGTCATTCAGTCCCAAAGAAGCACACAGAGGCCTACATTTTATTTATAAACTGGTTGGCCTATTGGCTCAGTCTTCTCATTAACTCTCATATCTTACATCTCAACCCACAATTCTTGTCTGTGTTAGCCACATGGCTTGGGACCTTTTATCAGCGAGGCATTCTCATCTTGTTTCCTTTTGGACTGGGTCACAACTGAAGACTTGACACTTTCCTCTTCCTGGAATTCTTCTGTTTTCTTGGCCCCGCCTCTACTTCCTGCCTGGCTACTGGCCAGTCAGAGTTTTACTGAAACAGTGCAAGACCATTGTACCAGAGCATCTTCCAGCATTTTCCTCATGGTGTCATGGTTCCATGTAAACCTAAGTACAAAATGAGTTTTTACTTTTAGAGTTCACATACGGTGGGTAGAGTCCTTTGAAGCAGGAATTGCTGCCTTGGTGATTTCATCCAGAGTTGTTCGTATTGTACAGGGCATTGATGCCTTTCAGACCGTCTGTTCTTGCTTCACAGTGCATTTTCCCTTGGGTGTGTGTGTGCACTGAGGCACACGCACGTGTACGTTCCTCTGGGTGTGTGTGTGTGAAGGTCAGAAGCCAGCCGTGGGTATCTTCAGTCACTCTCCTTCATATCATTCAGGATGGCTCACTGAACCAGCAACTCGCTTGCCCCTGTGGCTGGGCTGGCTGTTCACCAGGTCACAGGGGTGGCGTGCCCAAGGGAAGAGGTCTTGCGAAATTTTATAAGCTCCCCCCCCACAGTATTTCACACAAGCATTTAAATGTGGCATGTGCTATTTCACACACTACTGAAGGCACTGTGGGGGTGGAAACCATGAGTTTTAATTTCATGGTATTCAGTGGTACACGACAAGCTACTCCAGCTCCCAAAGAAATGAGTGGCAGTCAATGAGCTCATGCCTCATGCTCTCTGTTTTCATTGGGATTCATTCTTGATTTGCGGGGAGAGGGATCCATGCTAGGTAGGCAAAGCACCCTTCCCCCGAACCCTCCGCCCCCCCCCCCCCCCCGCTAATGCCACAAGGTTGAACTTTCAGCAGTGGGTTGTGGAGTGGTAACATCTGTGTCTCTTTGGTGGGTGACGGATCTCCATGTTGCACATGCTGTATGCTTGTTTTGGAATAATGAAACCATGTCTTTTCACCACATCTACTCCCTTTTAAATATTGCTGTTCGCATTTGTAAACAAAATGACCGGGGCTGATTTCTGCCCATGTCTCTTTCACTTTAGAAACTTGTAATACTGAGGGATTCTCGGGGAGAATCCCCCATTGAAGAGCTGAGACGTCTAATAGCCACCTTGGAAACAAAACTTCTGATGCTGAATGTAAGTACTGAGCCTTTCAGGGTAAACTGGGGCTTGACGAGCACTGTTTATTTTAATATGTCCGTTTAATATGTCCTTGTGCTTCACAGCGCCAGCAAGAGAATGCTGCTGGTCAACTGTCTCTCCTGGATCTGTTATTCTCATAATACTCTGAAGAAATGAAAGTCGATACGAGGGGAGCGACTCTCTCATGGAAATTCTCTGGGAGAAGGTGCTTGTGGTTTGCGGCTTCAGCGACTACATCTTCTTGTGTTCTCCTGTTCCTAAAGATACCCCTTTCTGCTAAAACCCAAGTAAACCGAAGGATTTGTGTGACAGCAGTCCAGAGATGTCTATAGCATCCTCCAGCCCACGGGTCGTAATGGCAAGTTTTTCTTGGTAGCGTCGTAATTAATGGTTAGCAGTGCATTGGGGTCGATACAGTGGGGTCTTGTACCTCAGTATCACTTGACCAAATTAGAAGGCACAAGAGTGGTCCATCCTTGTCATCTTCAGAGAAATAGTTAAAGGAGGCACACTCTTGCCATTGTATACTGCTGTTACATTTGTTCAGTCATGGAGCCTATGGGAATGACGATAACCCTGCAAAGGGAATGCGTCCTGTAGACTTGAAAAGACTGTGCCCCAGAAGTAGTGAAATTGGTAGAATTCATTAGAACTCCTGAAGAAAAAAAGATGTAAGTATTGTGACGAGTATGTGAAAATGTCACTTCCCGACAAAATTTATAAGGTCTTTCAATGCAATGTGGTCTGCTACCTGATGTCAACTGCCTGTCACATTAAGAGTTGATCCTTAGTATGCCTATAGCTCACTTCCTCGTGGTTTATGTATTTCCTCCTTTGTATGGATAGCGGTAACTGAGAATGTTTTGTGATTCAAATTTATTGTGCATGTAGTATGTGAACATCAGTGATAGACAAGGTCTTCTGTACACTTAAGACTCTTATCCTGTGGTGTCCTTCATATGTGTGTGTGTGTGTGTGTATACATACATACATATATATACATATATATACATATATATATACATACATACATACATGCTCCATGGGAAATCATTACTTGGAAACATTTGGTTTAATAAATATGGAATTGTTTCAGACTTGCTGGTATGAGTCATGTAATTGCACTCCCTTCCCAACGTTTCATGCCCTTTTAAACAAAAATGGTCCCATGCTAACTCATGTTTCTGCATGGGGCCTCTCCTCGTCCTGACCACTTGTCTCATTGTGTCCTGTGATGCAGAAGCATTAAAAACAAGTGTGTGTTCGGCATCTCTCATTTTCTACAAGCAGAATTCATTTCTCCACAGTCAATGAGAGAACTTCCCCTCTGGCCAGAATCATGGTACTTCCTAAACTGTGAATCATCTAGGGGAACTTCCCCCTTTGTTCAAAATATCTGTGATCGTATGGACCTTCAGTAATGCTTCCAGCACTGAATATCTCCTACTTGAGATATTCTATCAGTAGGAGATGAAAAATACATTTCCCTATCATTGAATCTTGTATTATTCGAGTGTGTACTCCTGCGTGTATGAGAGACAGAGAAACAGAAAGAGACAGAGAGGGATGGAGAGAGGGAAAGAGAGAGAATATTTTGGTATGTGGTACATGTGTAAATGTGTTCCTATGTGTAGCACGTGTGTGTGAATACACGTGTATGGAGTATGCAGGTTTATGCATAAATCTTTTAGTATGCAGTACATGTGTAAATGTGTTCCTATGTGTAGCACATGTGTGTGTGAATACACGTGTATGGAGTATGCAGGTTTATGCATAAATCTTTTAGTATGCACTACATGTGTAGATGTGTTCCTATGTGTAGCACATGTGTGTGTGAATAGACGTGTATGGAGTATGCAGGTTTATGCATAAATCCTTTAGTATGCAGTACATGTGTAAATGTGTTCCTATGTGTAGCACATGTGTGTGTGAATACACGTGTATGGAGTATGCAGGTTTATGCATAAAACTTTTAGTATGCAGTACATGTGTAAATGTTCATATGTGTGGCACACCTGTGTGTGAGTGCATGTATGCATCTCTGCATGTTTTCAGATGTGTGTAAATCATTTGGTATGTGCTTCATATATATGTGTTCTATGTGTAGACACACTTGTTTTTGAATGCATGTGTCCACCTCTGTGTATGTTTGCAAGTGTAAATCTTTTGATATGTGGTTCATATATATGTGTTCATATGTGTAGCACACATGTGTGGATATGTGTGTGAGAGAGTGTGCAGATCTTTTGGTATGTGGTACGTATGTTTATGTGATCATAGGTGTAAGTGGAGACTTCACGTTCATTTCCTGGCCAACCAGACCCAAATAGTCACAACAAAAACTTTATTAATTACAACACAGTTTTGCCGACGGCCCAGGCATATTCCTAGCTATGTCTTACATCCTAAATTAACCCATTTCTACTCATCTGTGTATCACCATGAGGCTGTGGCTTACCGGTAAGTTTCCGGTGTCTGTCTTTTTTGGCAGGTGCATGGCATCTGCCTGACTCTGCCGTCTTTCTCCCTGCATTCATTTTAAATTTCCCACCTAACTTTGTACTGCCCTGCCATTGACCAAAGAAGCTTCTTTATTAACCAACGGTAGTAAAACCTATTCATAGCATACAGAGGGGAATCCCACAACACATGTGTGTAGAACTTATGTGCGTGAATGCATGTGCACGCATGCGTGCGTGTGTTCACAACTGCATGTGCATATGCTGGCAGATATGATTTTGCATGTAGAAGCCATACATACTCCAGGCACCCACCTAACTTATTTTGACACAGGGTAACGCTGTGACCGTGGGGCTCATTGATTGGTCTAGAGCGTTAGGCCATTGAGTGCCAGGATTCTACCCTGTCTCTCTTCTTCAGTGCTGGTGTTATAGACACTCACCGTTGGCCTTAGATGTGGTATGTGTACGTATCTGTGCATGTGTATGTATGTGTATATGTATGTATGTGCAAATATGTTCGTTCAGGTTCCCAAGGAGGGTGTCAGACCCCACAGAGGGGGAGTTATCAGTCACCTGACAGGGTTCCTGGGATTTGAACTCGGGTCTTCTGGAAGAGCAACAAATGCTCTTAAACACCGAGCCGTCTCTACATCACCTTGTGCTGAGGTTTTCAAAGGTTCTGGAGATCTGAACACATCTGGGCTATTTGGTATCTCTGGTCCTGGTTGTAGGAGCCTGATATGGCCTGGTCCAACAGATAGTGAAGATCACCAGGCTATTAATCACCTCCAATCCCCAGCCTTCTGGATGGAAGAACAGGTCTCACATCTTTTCCGTTGAGAAGACATTACTGCATGCTTAACGTTCCTGGTTTCCCAGGAGATCTGTGGGCACAAGGATCTTCCTGCTCCCCACAGACTGGGACACTGTGATTGGAGCTGAGATGTGACACAGGAGACAGACCCACATTTGCAAAGTGTAGATGCCACACATTGAAATAATGAGAACTGTCACAGAATGTGTTCTGTATGCATCATCAGTGTGGACAAGGAACGGATAAAATTTCTGAGTTCAAAGCCTACGAAACGAATATGTACATGGAACTGGGGAGATGGCTCAGCAGGTAAAATGCTTGCTGAATTAGCATGAAGACCTGAGTTCAGATCCCCAGAACCATTGAAAACCTCGGCACAGGGTGCTGTAGAGACTGCTCGGTGTTTAAGAGCACTTGTTGCTCTTCCAGAAGACCGGAGTTCAAATCCCAGGAACCCTGTCAGGTGTCCCAAGACTGACTGATAACTCCCCCACTGGGGGGTCAGACACCCTCCACGGGAACCTGAACGAACACATTTGCACATACATACATGGACACATACACACACGCACAGTTACACACACATACCACATCTCAGGCTAACGGTGAGTGTCTGTAACACCAGCACTTGAGAAGAGAGAAAAATTTGTGAGATGTAGCATCTGAGAGCAGGGAGAAGGTAGCAGTATGGCGAGGCTGCACACCATCCATGCACATGTGTACGTGGGATGAAATGGCACCACAGATGTCATTCATTTCTAACACTAACGTTACTGACCATAAAATTAATGATGGGCAAGGATCATGGCTCAGTGGGTTAGGTTTTCCCATGCAAACCTGAGAACCTGAGTTCAGATCACCAGCGCCCATGGAAAATCCAGGCACAGCAATACTCTTAAACCCTGGAGCCGGCATGTCTGGCGTGGAGGACAGATTGCTGGATCCATCCGCAAAGCTCTCTGGCCACTCCGCCTGACAAAATCAGTGAGTTTCATGTTCACTGAGAGACTGTGTCTTAAAAGATAAGGTAAATCTGCAGCCAACTAAGCTGCACGGGAGGTCCCCTTTCTCAGCGGGGCGCGCTGTGCAATGGTTGCCAGCAGCTTCTCACTGGGGCCTGGTGTGCAATGCTTGCCAACAGCACACTCGTTCGGAGTGACCTCACCCTGTTGCCTGTATGGGCTCCCCCAAGGGACCTTGGAGACAATCTTCTGAAGGCTCTTCGAGCTCTGACCTCAATGTCGCCTCCAATCTAGGCCCCAGACAGGTATTCGCTGTGCCCTAGGGAAGCCTCAGGTCACCACGGCCAGGGGTCTCACTGTCCAGGCCATCACGTCCACCTGAATCATGCCTCAGAATAAGGAACATCGGATGGAGGCCCTACGTAAAGCCAAGTTCAAGCTCTCCGTGCTGCCAGAGGCAAGTGGTGTTATTAAGCCCCTTCCTCCCACTTTCTTGCCCTGGTCGTCCTCACTGAGTTCTACTTTGTCTGTCTCTCTCAAAGAGGTGAGGCTTCACTAAACTGAATGTAGATTGATCTGAAGGACACAGTCGCTGAGAAGTGACTCGTTCCTGATGGCCGAGGGGTCAGCTGCATCACCAATCCTGGTCCCACGGGCATTGGCGGGCCCCGCACTCCTCGGGGCTTCTACTGTGGTGCTACCCTCTACCCTACTAAATCATGTTCAGTAATAAATATCACATCCTGTCTGGGAAAAGAGGGGTTACAGATGATACGCAGTGTCAGCCTTTGCCCTACACAGTCACACACACGGCAGGGGTGAGGGTGAAACACAAGAGGAGGAAGGGAATACTAGGGAGGGAGAGGAGGGATGGAGGGAGGGAAGAGGGATGGAGGGATGGAGGGATGTATGTGGTAGTAAAGTCAATGGGCTAGTAAGATGGCTGAACAGGCACGTTCCACCAGGCCTGATGAGTTGGGTCCAATCTCCAGGTCCGACAACTTCAGGACTCACTCCCAAGGTCTATCCTCTGTCCTATCTGTGTACGTGTGCGTGTGCGTGCACACACACACACGTAACATTTTTGTAAAAAAGAAAAAAAATCCATCAGGTTGGCCTTCAAAGGAAGACTAGAATTCACCATGAAAATTTGGGACAAAGAGTGGTAGGCAGAGCCACAGGACGGGAAGGACAGGAGAATGTGATCCTCCTTCCTCTCTCCCCTCCCAGAAGGCTTTTGTTCTCCATCATAGATTCATTTCTGTAATCTACACAAAGAATAGGCTTAGCTCACAAACTCCGGGTAAAAGGTCAAGCAATTTCAAGTGTGCTGAACAGGGCTGGAGAGATGGCTCCATGGTTGAGAGCTCCAGCTGTGGTTCCAGAAGACTGGGATTCAGCTAGCCACCGCCGACTTTGGGTAGCTCACAACCCCCTGTAACTCAAGCCCTAGGGGAACTGAGCCTAAAGTCTGACCTTCCTGGTACTGACACACACTGGGAATATGCTCGCAAAGACTCAACAAGGAAGATAAATGTCAAATGTACTGAACACAGATTCTCGGGATTCCTTCAAAAGATACAGCACAGGACAAGAGTAAGAGAATGACACAAGAATCAGACAAACACACACGCACGCACACGCAGAACTACGTGAGTAAAATTAAACTCTAAAGAGAACACTAGAAAATGCTCGTGGAAACACCCACCGAAAATACTGAAACTGTAAGTGCCTATGCACACACTCACAGATAAAATATTTTTGACCAAAGGGAAGGGCAGGGATCTTCCAGCCAGTGTTGAATAATGCCAGAAATGAGTCTGGATGTCTTTGGGAAAAGCCAGAGCCCCACTGCAAGCTCTAAGCCAACACGTGAAGATCTGGCTCTGCCTCGGGAACCGTGTTAACAGTCTAGCGCATCTGAGCACGAAACTACAGAGTTGTGCTCTACTGAACGTCTGAGTGAGCAGGTGGGGCTGGTTTTCCATTTGCAATGCAGTTGGCTCTGTGACCTCATGAATGGATGAAAGCAAGCACGGAAAGGCGGATCCCACCATTATTTATTTCTTCCTGAAATAAGCAAGGTAACATTCACTTTGGGCAGGTGACAGAGAACCAAAGCAGCCTGTCGTAGAATCAAATGACATTGGCTTCCTGAATGTAACTGGCCCTGCTGGGGAGAATGTCAGGGTCAGGAGGGTCCACACTTAAATGTTGCTACTCACAGAACTGTTGGGGTTCACTTCATGGTCAACAGAGTCTCAGTCTTATTTCTAACTGACAAAGTAAAGAGAAAGGAGCTGCACTGACTACTACTAACACCCTCTGGGCACGGCTATTGCTCCCTGTGCCTCCTCCAGGTGAGCTTCAGAAGGTTTCTTCACAGCTGTAAGGACCAGGGACTGAAGGTACGTTTCAACTACCGACACATCCTGCTCTTGCTGTGGGAAAACGGAGAGTTAGGGGATCATTGTTCCATCTCTGCCCTTAGGAAGCCATTCCGAGGCACACAGCATCACAGACCCACGACTTACACTTTCCATGATAACTCTGTCCTGCGCCTTGGAGATTTGTTTCTTCACTTCACTTTCTTCGCCACCAATGAGAGTTTTGCCATGTTCATGCAAGTCCTTGGCTTTCTGAAACAAACAAACGAACAAATCTCCACTCGAGTCTGGCTTGACACCTCACCTCATGTAATTTTAAAGGAACCGACTTTGCATAGCCAAAGGATGCTTGTTAGGAATTCAGAGTAAGAACAGTGGCTACTTCAGCACATCTAAAGAGTTACTCCACTTCAGGAAACCTTCCAGTCCCCCATTTTAAGGTGGTATCATTGTGGGACAAGAAGAGCAAAGGGACTTATCTGGAAAATGGGTGGAGATATGTTAAAGGCCTCACGTGGGGCAGACCTGGGAGGCCAGGCATGGGCCCACATTGGAGACTCCCCAAGGATTCCCACACTGGACACCCCCAAGGCTGCCCAGAGGAAGGAGCCATTTGCCATGCCCATAGAATGTGATTTTCACCGAAGAACACACAGTGTGCAATCCCACGACCCTTCGGTCTAAGGAAAGCTGAAGCCAGGACTCAAATCCCTCTGTTCTCTCAAAGGACACTGCAGGGGTGGACACAGAGGAGAAAGAAGTGTGTCGCCCTCTGTCCAGAAAAGGGCAAAACGCCGGTCCAGTCCCTGCCCTATTCCCAGGGTCCAGAGCAGCTTAGGAACAGATGACCTGCACACTAGCTGAACACAGGTATGGAAGGGGAGCTTGCTGGGCTGGCGGCTGAAGAGGACACAGATGGCGACTGCAAGCAGTAGAAACATTAGGGAAGACAGCGCACATGGTGCTTTCTGGGCACAAAACAGAAGCAAAGCATGGGTAGGGAATGGGAGTCACTTCAGGAGAAGCTGGTACTCTGGGAGGGAAGACGGGGAGACAGAAGCAAGCAGCCAGTGAAGCTTTCAAGAAGGTGTGGGTGGTGTGTGTGTGTGTGTGTGTGTGTGTGTGTGTGTATGTTAGAGGGTGTTGTGCGGAGGACACAGGAAACAGAGAGAACAAAGCAAGAAGGCCACCGGGAAATCTGGGAGAGGGAAAGGCCGTGTTTCAGGACAACAGTCTCTCAGAGGCAGAACTGAGGACTAGGAAAGGAGGGAAGCCTGGGTGGAGAAGCAGAGGGAGAGCGAGAAGAGCGAGCACAGGGCAGAAGGGACCACCTGGGAAGCCAGAGAAACCCAGTCACAAGGCTCCCTCTGAGCTACTGCTGCTGCTCACACTGAGCACCCACAGTTAGAAGGGAGCCTTTCTGGGTGGCTCTTCCAACAGGCTCCCAGGCAGTACTCAGCTGCATTAGAGCTGCATGTTCCCTTTCTTAAGCTCTTCCTAAAGGCCTAGATGTATGTAGGTGGCTCTCAAGGTCTTGAATACTAACTTATATTTCTGCGTGCATGGGGGTGCAGGAGAGTGTGCATGCACATGTGTCTGAGTATGGCGACCAGAGGTCATAACAAATTCAAAGTGATTTCCTTCACGTGTACCTGTCTGCAAGCATACGTGTGCACTCGGGAACACCTGCGCCTTCCAGAACCCCTCACCACATCAAGTTTTGAGGCAGGGTCTCTCACGAAACACGAGGCTTTACAGTTTGACTGTTCTGGTGGTCCCACAAGCCCCAGGGATCCTTTTGTCTCTACCCTCTCCACTCTGGGCTTATAGGCACATTCCTGGAGTACACGGGGGTGCTAGGAATATTCACTAGGGTACCAACAGGGGTACTCACACTTGCTCAGAGAAGACAGACCTAGCTTCTCGCCAGCATCCTGAAAACATTCAATTTACTATGACACATGGAGCACTTTAGATAGGGCATCTGAGTCGGGTCTGAGGAGAGATCTTTCACAGAGCATTTTAATGAGAGCATCAAAAAGAATTCCCACTGAAGGGCTGCTTCAATCCCTGGATATACAGAGGTCACTTAGGACCTGGAGCTTCAGCAAGGGTAGAACTGCCAGCTCGCAGTTCAAAGAGGATTAACCCTCTACCAGTTTTTTTCATTTCCCACATCTCTTGGGGAGATGCTGAAACGCATGACCACCAACACTGGAGAACAATGCTAATGTCGGAAGACTATAAATGTATGAAAGAAAATAAAAGCTACCCTTGCCCATTGTGTATTTCACTGATCTGTCCAATCCAAACAGTCAGAGAAAACCAGAAGGATCCCCAGACGTGCCAATCTCCATCGCAATGTCACCGGAGGTCCATAACTCATCACTGCGATGCACTGTGATCCTCTCTAAGCAGAGCTCTCGTCACCAGCTCCTGTGCTAGAAAGCTGCCCCCGACACTGTCATCGGCTTCCCAGGTCAAACAAACCTTAGCATCGCTCCTAGGTGTGGGGAAAATTTTCCCAAGAGAGTGTGATCATGCTCTGCAAAACTAATTACTTCTCCCACAAGCTGAGAAAGGGCCAATCTGTCTTCTCCTTTTATAGACACGTGGCATGGCATAGGGGTGTGTTCTGTTGACAAGTGCAATCTACCAGACCTTCAAAAATGTGTCACGTAAATCTTTAGCGTTTCCAATCGTAGTTTCGTGATCCCCTATAGCTTTCTGTAAAATCTTCATCTGCTTCCAAGTTATAAGCTGAAACGTAGGAGAATAATGACAAAATGTCAGTACAACTGAACATCCAACCCTGCTGCCAGTCACAGAAATCGCTTCCTGTGATGTTTTGTGTGCTGACATTTCAAGAACGCGTTTGAAGACATGCCCTTCAGTGCCAAAAGCAACATAACAAGACCTGACCTGTCACAGAGGGAGATAGTCCGTCTAGCTGGTGCAAAAATACTATAAAATCGTTATTCAGTTTGAAATTAACATAAGCCCCACCTCATCTGTGGATTCCCTCCTCACTCGCCAAAATTAAGCACAAAACGTTCCTTTGTTTATTCACAAAGTATTTTGAAGACACCGAGGGCACGGACTAGCTTCCAAGGAATCCCTTCTCCCAACCCTCCCCCCCCCCCAAAAGTTCTTCATCAATCAGTCATTCCCCGGAGTGTGACATCATCCCATCAACTGTATTATCGACCTAATAAGAAGGGCAGGGAAGACGAATAGCAAACATACTGCAGCTCCTGTGGTCAAACATTCCACAGCAACATGTCAAAAACTGCAAGCACTCGATACACAAAGTCTAGAAAGGCAGGGATTGTTCACGGCTCTGCTTTCACCCTCCTAGGAAACTGAGGCAGGGAGGTGACTCATTTTCTGAGTTTTCATGAGGAGCAAGCAGCAGGACTATGGCTGCATGGCAATCAGTGGGGTCCGGAGAACATGCTCCTCACCGCCAGACTGGAATCTGTCTCCATCTCCCTCAGATTCCAGGCTCTGCTTCCCTACTTTTGGAAGTCAGCATCTTTGGGAGTACTGCCCTGTCCTCCATCAGGATGAAAGACTCCTCAAAGACAGCACTAGTCTGTGTCCATGAACACTTAGCTACCTCTGAACGCTAAGCCTCCACCTGCTCTGCCACAGCCACAGGCACTGCTCTCACTCTGCCTCCCTCGTCACTGTGTCAGAAGTCTACCTGGGACCGCACCCTCACCCTGTCCTGCACCTTTGGCATCTGCACTGCACGGATGGTATAGCTTTCCCTCTGAGCACCCAAGCCCATACCTTCTCCTGCGCTCTCCAAGCAGTGCCTACTCCGCCTCCCTCCTATGCTGGCTCCTCAGCCATGACTACACCACCCCTCCACAGAAAAAGAAGCAAGCTGGAGAGGACGGCCAGTCTCTCGGGGACACAAGCACCACCCTCCCTGTCTCCCGATGCTCATGTCCCGTCCTGTCCTGTCGGGTCCCTTTCCGTGGCGATATGCAGCATCAAAGCATCAAAGCCCCGCCACTTCGGAAACAGACAAGGTGGCTCTATTCCAAGCTAAGAGCGACACTCACAGCGAGGTGATCTTCTTGCTTCCTTGAACTCTCCACATCGTCCAGCCACCCCTGATGCAGCGACTCAAACATCTGGGAGTGCATGGCGTGAAGCTCTTGCCTGTGAAACACAGTCACAATTACTGAGCACTGTCACGCTGTGTGAGGCTACGGCAAGGACGCATGCACACACTTCACATTTTGAGACAAGAGCCAGGCGCAAAAGAGAAAGGGGGCATGAATTAAATTGTCTCCTGAGAGGCGGAAATATCACTCTCGTCCCAGAAGAACTTGTCTTAATTTGCTACCGGTGTCATCACTTTGTGCGTCTTCCCTCTCGCACGCCGAGGATGCTCGGAGGCATACGTTTCCCAAGATTGCATTTCCGGCTTAAAATTAGATTCATCTTCCCTTCCCCTTATGGAGTAACCTAGATATCCTGAAAGCCCAAGTCCGTGTACTGAAGGCAACATACCCTTCATCTTCTCGGAGTCACATACACAAAGAGTGCACAGAACCATTTCCCCACACGGGGACGACGATTTACCAAAGAGAGCGCCGATGGCACATCCTAAAAGGTACAGTTTTGAGGACCACAGAGGCCTGGCCTTCCTCACAGGACATTATCTGTATTGTCATCTGACCGGTGAGGAACTGTTCTCTTACCAGTCCTGCTGCAGCTAACACACCTGAGCGGCATAAACGAGGGGGGCGGTCCTCCAGCTATGGACAGGACTAGCTCACAGAGAAAATGCAGTGCTACCTAGGTCCCATTAGCGACTCCACTCAGCACAGTGTCACAATGGCAGGCGGGAGTGACTTTGGAAGGAAGAGCGAAAGCGGTACAGGTTTCCTTTACAGAGGGTCGGTCACAACTTTACCTTGACTTCTGCTGCGCTTTGAAAATACTGTGGAGGTTTGCATTCAGGATTCTGAAAGAGGCATGTATATCCTTTTCAAACTGCTTCCTCTTTGCCAGGAAGGACCGGGTAATGTCCCCTAGTCGACAAAGGAAATGGTATCACTTTAAATCAAGTATCCACAGGAAGAGGCGCTCTTTCATCCCTGACATACCACCTACACGGTAACAGGAAGGAGTATGTACAGATCTGGTGTTCATTTTGTTCTTTGTTCTATTTTTCTTTTCTTAAATTTTAGACCGCCTCTTGCATAGCCCAGGCCGGTCTCAAACCTGAGAGGTAAGCGAGCACGACCTCCAGTTCTGGTTTCTCCCGCCTCTACCTCCTCTGTGCTAGCAATACAGAAACGGGGGCATCGTGCTTTGACGAGTGACCACCACTGAACTGACAAACCGTTTTCTGGAAACCTCAAAAACCAAGCAGTTCATTTGTACCACAAAGAAGGAATGCTGTCGGACATCCTTGCTTGCATGAACTGACTCTATACACCGACAAAGAATTGACGATGTCTCTCTTGTAATGCTGTTTTACGGTCACCTACACAAGTAATAAAAAAAAGCTGTCTCAGCTTGAGGGGCGTGTGGTACTCTGACTTGGTTACCGTGGACGACAGACCACAAGCTAGTGTGGCATGCGTGATGCTGATGTTCGTTCGCACGCCATGACACTCTTCTTGCCGGGCCACGGCCTGGCTGCCTTCACCCTTCCCTGACAGGCTCACGGGTGTGTACGGCCTAAATGCTGCTCTCCAAGCCCGTCTTGGGCACGGGTTCCTGGAGGAGGGCAACTTTGGAAAGCCAGAAAAGTGACTTAATTCAGAAGGTGAAAAACAGCTGCCGAAATGCCACATACCATTCGTGCAGTAAGATAAAAAGCAGAGATCAACCTGCTTGCCCATCATCTCCAGTGCAATGCAGGAAGCAGGACACTCTCCCCCCCCCCCTCCCCGCCTCAGTGACAGCTGCAACATCCCCCTGTTCAGAGCAGCTAGTGAAAAGTTAAGCTAAAGGTAGCCCCTAGACGACAATGGCAATTTACTCTTCCAAAAATTAATAATAATGATGATAAAAATCCATCCCCTGAGCGACAGAACTGTTAACAGACTCCTGTTGTCCTGTTGACAGGCGACCACGTTCTCACCACGCTTGAGTTGTAGGGTCGGAAAGAAAGCTCCTGGACTAGCAAGACCTGCTCAAACACACCTTTGAAATCCCGTATCCTCTTCTGAACAGGCTCCCTGTGGAAAATGCACACAAGAATCCTTAACTGAGGACAAACATCCTAACTTCGCTCTGAAGGAAAGGCAGGCGAGGCACGCGATTTCGGAGAGACCAGCGCTCATGTGAGGCAAAGTCGGATTTGCCTCTCCCGGGTCATTGTTCTTACTCCTTTACTCAGGTTTTCACAGGGAACCAAAGAGCTCACTGCAGATACATATGGGCACACGGTTAAGGGTTACTTACTGGAGCGTGGGTGACTCAAAGTCAGCCATATCCCCAGGAAACCAACCTCAGGCTGGGTGCTGGATGACTCAGGAAAACTGCATCCCTGGCCTTCCCAGCCCAACTGCACTGGGCTCCACAAAGAGTCTCCTCTCCGCAAGCAGCGGCTTTGTGTTATGTTGTGACAGCCTAGGGGTTGGTATACTACATGCTGACCGGAGCCCATTCACTGTACAGCACTGACGGGTTTCATAGAGGTGTGCCCAGCCGTCTTTCGTGAACTACAGCCGTATTCACTCTCCTCCATCCTCAATCCCCTCCCGCTACTTACTCCTCCTCTATTACCCAGCAGTGTCTCTTCAACCTTCATGCCACGTGACCACACTCCACCTCCAGAGTCGGCCTCCACTCCTCAAACCTTCCCCTCTATTGGCCATTGCCTGCCTCTCCCCAGTCTCCCTTCTGAGTTCGGGTGATATCATTTTATGGACCTATTTATAATCTGGGATCCTCAAATGAGAGAAAACAGCTGACTGTCGTCTCTGGTGCTGGCTTATTTCACGAAACACCAAACTCTCCGTTTGTAGCCGTCTCCCAGAAAAGGGCAGAAGTTTCTGCAGAAAACAACACTGAAACTACTTCCTGGGTCAGGCCAAAGTTGCTTTAAGACATCACCTGGCCTCCTGCACGTTTGATCCTGAGGAACAGCTGCCCATCTCACTGGTATCAGCCGCCGGATTGTTTGCTGCACCGAGAAGAAAGGAAAAACCTTTGTGAATGAAGTGTGCTGTTCTCATGGTCCCACGTGGGAAACAGCTTCAGTCTGGGGTCCACAGAGTCCATCGCCGAGGGCAGTTTTAAAGTACTCTTCCAGGAACTCATGACCCACCCCAGTCCCACCCAGGTGAAATTCAACTAGGCCTGAGTCTGGGGACAGCAGGTACTTGTGTTTGTACAAGCCTTGCAAGGAAAACCACCGTGGCCCACGGGTTCTTCAGAGGCCTGTTGGCCAAGGCCAACTCCCTTGCACCCCAGCCACGGGGAAGAACATCGGGTGGGGACAGAAACCCAGAGCGTGCTTGAGAATCACTTCTCAGCACGCGAATCCCCACACCCACACCTGGAACTCCGGGGAAAGACCCGGTGAGTACTAGGCCACCCCGGTGCTCCACCCGTCGAGGAGTAGCAGAATGTCCCCTCTCGGTTAGGATCCCCCCACCCATATGCCCCATATCAGTTGTTACCGGGGGTGACTCGACCTGGGTTCTGCAAGTCATCTGGTGGGAGATTCTGATCAACCCTAGGGCGCTTGGCACTTCTCTCTGTATGTTTCTGCTCCTTGCTTGACATGGCTGGGGCTCTGCGGGGCTGGGGACGACTCCTGAAATGTTGGTGCACACAGACAGTAAAGACACCGAGAAGAATGTCGTGGTCGCAATGGAAACAGGGACCCGGACTGCACAGGCTGTGGCCATGAGTCCTGGCACTCTCTGTGCTGCAGCCAAGAGGAGGTAGGAGGATGACACCGATATCCCGCAACATCCAATCACATTCTGTCCCAATTTTCTGTCTGAATGCAGAGCTCTCCACAGCCCTGTAGCCCTCAGTCTCGGCCCTTTCTGCTGACTTCTTGGCCCCAGGATAGGACTGCTTGGGCTGGCCCCAAACCAAGTGGCCATTAACCCAGACACCAGCCCACTGACGGCCAATGGGGTCACTGGAGCCAAGTCCCTGCACTTCACGCTTGAGTCCTGCTGAACACTCAGCTGAAATCCCTACCCACTCTGAGTCTGCATGTCTCAGAAGCAACACATGGACTCCAACATCCTTGAAGGACCCAATGGAGGCAAATGCAGAGGTTCGCCAATATACCCTCGCACAGGGAGTGACACACAGCCTGTAAGCGGGCATGAGGCCCCTGTGCTCACAGACAAGCACTATGGGAACTAGGAACGGTAAGCACCCAGGCTAGTCTCGTCAACAGAAGGGATGCCTACGTCTGTTTTCCAACCAGAAGACCTGGAGAGGATGCTGTTAACAGCCTGGTGATCTGTGCTGCCTGCAGAGCCAGGCCACACCCGGATCTCCCAGATTATTATGTTTGACTCTCCCTCCCTAGACCTTCACCTTTAGTTTGGTTTCTCGGTCAACAGAGCCCATCCTTAGGGGAGATGGCCCATGGACGTTACGGCCTGGTGACCTCAACGCTATCCGCGTGACTGAGCCACACCAGACCCCAGGTCCCTAAGCTATAGAACCCATCTTCGTGGTAGAGGTCACATGTACGTTGCAAGAGAGTTTCTATGTAGTCAGGCCTCCATATTCATTCTGCACATGTTACTGAGATCATCGTTACCAAGAATTTTTTCCCCCAAATTGTGCTTTATTTAATCGTGTCAAAAACAACCCGCCTGGGGTCAGCCTCTAGAAGTTTGAACCAACATCTGCTAAATAACTAAGGTATTTGCACACAGATTTCATCTTGATCTCGTGGGGATCGTTACTCTTTTCACTGTGGCATTTGTAGGGAGCCCCATGACGATCCACACCCCTCTGTGATGAAGTGCAGCCCCCGGGGGCCCTTCTATTTGCCCCTCGACAAGTCACCTCACAGGCCAAGTTTGGATCTTCCAGGCACAAGCCTGATCACCTCCGCACACTCTGACACAGTTTCTCTTAGAATAAGCAGTCACCCACCAAGAGGAGCCTACTCCAAGACCTTTCCCTCAGAAACCTCTTTCTCTTTAGAGGAAGGTAACACCTAGACATTGCCTGCCTCCACAAGCATGCTTTCCTACTGGCTGGAACAACTCCTATGCATGAGAGATGCCTCGCATGTGGGCCCAGCTGGTGCACAGACATGAGGAGAGTGTGTGTGTTTGTCTGTGTGTGTGCGTGCGTGTGAGTGTGTGTGTGTGTGTGTGGCAGAATGGGGGTGGGGTAGTGCCTGGCGTGTGTGGTAGGTGATACAGCACCAAGTACTGTGGATCCAGGCTGACTCTGATTTTGGAACCACCAGATCTTCAGAAGAGGGACCCACCCAGATAACGTGACCACACTTCAGCCACATTTCCCTGAGAGTTCTCTTCCCTTGGGAAGCTTGTCCCACCTGAGTGGGCCCCACATCCCCGAATGGGATGATGTGTGATCAGGTGGAGAAGCATGCAGGCATGCATGGATGAGCCTGCTGCAAGGAGCTAAAGGACTAGACCCATGCAAGTAAGGAAGCTTGTGTGTTGACCTGGACTTAAAGGTGCACACGACTGGTCCGGGAACTGCAGTGACGGGGGCTCGAAGGGACAGGACTTCCTTCACCAGAACACATGCTGTCCTGCCCACTCCTTCAGGGCCCTGCGGTCCTGACAGAGCTTTCTCAGATCTCCCCTCTGTCCTTGATTGCAGTCTGATGCAGAAGGGAGGCTCCAGACATCACCTCAAGGGCCACCATGGTGGGCCCTAGTGACCAGTCACTCGCCAAGGTGGACCTGCTTCACCACCATCCTCTGAGACTGTCCTTCCACTCGAGGGGGATCACACCTAGTTCGTCCTCACTTCCTGAACCTAAGAATCCCTGATTCTGGAAGAGCGGAAAGGAGGGTAGGCAAGGGTCTAACCTAGGCTCTTCCACTTCTATGGTAAGGTTCACCTAGAAATCATGTCTAGGGACTCTGGGCTTGCAGTCACACATGGCTGAAACGGGACCCCACTATCGAGGGTGGGAAAGGCCCAGAGCACCTCTTCTTCTCGGTGTGCCCGCCCGTCTAGCTCTCTGCCCTGGACCAATCTGGAAAATGCCCAAGAGGTACAAAAGGTGCCTCCTGGAAGGTCCCTAGTCCCTCCAGCAGCAGGCAAAACTGCCCTGCCCAGTGCCCTCAGGCCGTGGGGCCCCAGCACAGCTTTCTCAGACTGCTCAATCTGGCCTCTTCCAGTCACATTCAGAAGCGAGGCTCTGGACATCACGGGCTCTCCTGGGGCCCCATACCTCGTCACAAACCTAGGAGGACAGGATTCACGTTGATCCCCACAGACCCTCCTTACCCACGAAGGTGCGTCACACCTAGCTAGGCCCACGGGGCAATGACACATACGTGACTTGAGTGTTGGGGTGGCACACGCGTGTCCCGGAATAGAGCGGATTAAGGCTTGCGAGAACCTGAACACCCACCGCCCCTTTCACCTAGGCCCGCCCTCCACGGATGTCCCGGAGGACATCGGAAGTGCCCAGAGACCTCGGAACGGGCCATGGGGAGGTCCCTAAGTCTTTCCCCAAGCACCCCTGTTTCTGGTCCGCTCTTCTCAGTCCCGCGTCCCTCACAAAGCATTCCTAGACTTTCCTCCGGGAACCTGGGCCATGAGGAGAGGAGATGTGGTGTGGAATTCAGGAGCCAGGCACCAACCACCTCAGGGAAGATCCTGGGTCCTAACACCTGGTCACTCACCTAGAGGAATGGCCTCGGGAGGGCGACCCGAAACCCGGCTTCCCCTCGGCAGTGGTCACAGCCAGTTAGTTCTCACTTCCGGTAAATCGTCGGCCTCTGTGGAAAAGCGTGGGCGCGTGAGCATGCGTGCTCCTGTCCAATGTCTTTAGGCCCGCCCACAACCACGCACAAGCACGTATGCACGCAGGCATGCACACACGTATGCACGCGTCGAGGGGAAATTTCCCTTTAAGGCTCGGGAGGACCTTAAACACCCACACTCGTGTTTTGACTCAGCACAACTGTGGACCTGTGGACCCGGATGAATGTCTCACTGGCCCAGACATCAGAAAGGGCCATGTGGTAGGTCCCTGGTCCTTTGTGAGCACACATATCGTCCCGCCCACTCTTCTCAGTCCCTGCTTCCTATCAGAGCTTTCCACACAGCCCTTCCAGGCCTCCTCCACTCCACTGGGGAATTTGGGCTCAGGACGTCATCTCAGAGACTAACCTGGGTTTCAGTAACTACTCACTCACCCAGAGGGACGCAGCTCTCCACAATCCTCAGACTCCCTTTTAGCTCTTGGTCCTCCGGGTGGGCGAGGGAGGGGCCGGCATCCCAGGTCGGCCTCACTATGGGGAAGTGTTCTACCTCTATAGAAAACCATGTCAGCATATGTGAGCCAGGCTGGCGCTGGTCCGTCTTGAGACCGACCCTGCAATGAAGCATACTTGACTTGGAGCTTTCGGTTGTGCATGCACAAACTGGAAACTCACCTAGGAAGGGCTGAAAGTGCCCGGAACACCTCTGCTCCCTGTTTGCAATGCTCCCACATGTGGAAGTAAGGACCTGTGAGGAATGGCGGGAATGCTCAAAGGGTACTGAACGAGCCATGTGGAAGGCCCCGAGTCTCTGCAGGGGCATACAAGCGGTCCTGCTCATGCGTCGGGGTCCCTAGCACCTTCAGGAAGCTTTCCCAGGCAGCCCTTCTGGGCCTTGTCCACTCCAGGGTGGAAGTGAGGCCCATGATCACCTCGCGGGCCCTGAAGCCTAGTCACCCGCCCTTAGATGGGAGATGTCCCCCTATAGGCCTTGTGGTGTCACCATTTTCACAGGCTTTCATCCATGTCCGTCAGTCCAGCCATTCCCTGGGATGAGTGCCTTTTAGAGGCCCTAAGACCCCAGGCCTTAATGTCCTAATTCTTCAGCTCCTTCCCTCACTCCGCCAGTGTCCCCCAGGCTCCACTTTTATGGGAGCTTTCTAACTACTGTCAACATACAAACAAACGGAAGGAGATTCCTCAAACTGTCCCTGCCACCGCTACTGCTGCCAACAAGATTGGTCGGATCCATGAGGCGGCTGTTTTCAATTCCAGCCTTTTGCTCCCCACCACGGCTTGTGGTATGGTGGTTCGGTACAGGGCGGATCACGCCTCTGGGTCTCTCTTTTTATTAAACTTAAAATCCCTGCGGCTCAAATTTCGTGGCTTTTCCATACACTATATGTCCCGCTGCCATTTTGACTGAGGTCAGGTGAACTTACCATCATCTTAACTGAGGTCAGATGACTTCACCGACATCTTAACTGAGAGCCAGGTAGATGACCAAGTCCTGTCATCTTTACTGAAGTGTTCCCTGTCTGCTCCCCCAGTGCTGACTCTGTTGCTTGTGTGTTTTGTGCAGTGGCACGCCTTAGGTTGGCCGCACCAAGAACATCCACTTTGCCCAATTCCTGTTCCCTCTGTGTGTATGTTCGTACATGTAACTTAGGTGCACCTATGTTTACCGTTAAATGTTATAATTGTCTGTTCATTGCATCTCATTTCAGACTACAGAAACAATAAGTCTTATGTTTTATGCTGGCATGTACTTTTAAGTTTCTTACAAAAACACTTTATATTTGATCCAAACCTCATTTAAAATGTAGTAAGATGTTCTCTACTATTGTCAGTTCTGCCCTTAACCTTCTATTGCAAGCAGTTTTTTTTCTTTCTGTCTTTTTACAAATGTAAATCTTGCCTGGTAAATTAAGAGCCGGTACAGTCAAGCTCAGGCCCGGCTCTCCAGGCAGATTCTATACTGTAGTTCCACCTGATAAACGGCCCACAACTGCTCCGAGATCTGGGAGACATGGCATTTAAATATTTAATTATTAATAAACTTTTCCTCACAAAAAGAGACAGGTTGGCTCCTAGCAGCAGCACTCTACTTCCTTCAAAGAAGACAGAAAGCAAATGGGCACAGAACAACGTCCATCCACACTTTGCTTCGACTGCCAAGCGCTGACCACCGAGAAAAACTGCCTTTCATCTGAACTGAGGATCTCCAGACACGAAAAGAATCTCTGGAATCGACAGCCTAGCTGCTCAGGTCAAGGTAGACTTGTCTGCCTACAGATTTCGTAGCCCGCAGGATCTTCTGGAGCCTGGCAGGCCCTGCTCTAAACATCAAAAGACAAACGCGACCTTCAGTGACCACGGAGAACCCTGAGGTCTAGGTGCCAAACAAGTAAGTCCTCTGTCGTTTTTTAATCAGTAATTCAAGTAAAATTTCATCCTTCTCAAAGGTCTCTGATGCAGTTTGACAGCTGAGAGGTTTTGTCAGTTTAAAAGGACAACCTCACCAAACAAATTTCAGGTAAATACAAATACAAGACCTGCAGGTTATAAAGGTGTGAGCTTTTATAAACACAAGTTTGAACACAAGTTATCAAATTTCTCTCACACGCTGTCTTCCGTAGTCTTAACACTTTTCATTGTGCAATAATATCTGTCACAGCCATTCTGACATAAATATGCTACTGTTTATACAATGTATATGTCTGAAACTTCTTTTTTCACAAACCCTAAGAATTCTTGTGAGTTCCAGGAAAAAACAGTCAGAAACGCCCCCTTCAATTCCCTGGTCCTAATTTTTTCCCCTAAACTTAACTTTGTTCTCTGTTCTGCCATTACCTTAAACAGGTGTAAGAGGTCTGTGTTTGTGTGGTGTGTGTGTGTGTGTGTGTGTGTGTGTGTATTGTTTGGTGTCTGTGTGAGAGTGTGTCTGAGTGTGTTTGTGTGGTGTGTGTGTATTGTTTGGTGTCTGTGTGAGAGTGTGTCTGTGTATAAGTGTGTTTGTGTGGTGTGTGTGTGGTGTGTGTGTGTGTGAGTGTGTGTGGTGTGTTGATTTAAATGAGATAGCCTCCACCGCCTGGGGATATTGAATACTTCTTTTCTCCTAGATGGCTGCTGTTTGGGTTTGTTTTGGGGTGTGGCATTGCTGCAGGAAATATGTCACTGTGCATGGCTTTGAGGTTTCCAAAGCTTCCTGCCATTTGAAGTGGGTTCTCTCTCCTTTCTGCTTGAGATTCACCGTGTAATTTTTTTTTGTGAGGACGGGGTGGGGGGAATGATGCTGCCACCTGATTTCCTGGAGGTTCCCGGTCCTCCATATTTGTTGCAAAGTGACCTAGAACACTTATTTCCAGCTGGAGAGACAAAGTGCCTGCCTTCCAAATTCTGTCAGGTGAAAAGGTGTCCTTCTCAGACCTGGCCCCTGCCTGATCTTATTATAGTAGAAGGTAGAACGGAGCCTGTCAGCTCTTGTCTTGCCTTGTCCCGGCCCCTTGTCAAAGCCCAGCACCAAGGCCCCTGCACCCTGGAATGGCAGGCAACATCGTCTTCTGTCGTTGTGTGCATGCTTACTCTGTTTCATGCGTGCAGCTGCAGGGGATGGTGGGGGAACTAGGTGACAGAGATGTAAGTGAACAGTCAGGCAGCCTCCTTCCTGATTTCTACCGAGAACTGGCCTCTTACTAGGGGAGAACGTTTTTCCTATGACACTGTGGTTGCCATGACAATGGGGACAAGCCATTCTTTCCTGGTTACAGATACATTAGCGAAAGATACTCACAGAGCGGAGACGTGGGATCACTAGACAGACACACGAGGCACACAGGTAGGTGCCTGCAGCCATCCTGAGTGAATGTGAGCTGGGCCCGTGAGTGTGCCGTGGGTACGTGCTGGCTCTTTCGTGGGACAGGAAAGGTTCTGGCTATTACTGTTTGACGCGAAGCCCCAAGGACTGGTGCTCAGCCAGCCCTGTCTCTTTGTCCTCGGGTGACACCTCACCGCGTTGGTGCCAGCTTTATCCTTTCAGGCTCTGAAAGGATAGCTCGCCAACCTACATAAATGGCTGCCTCGTCGCTGTTTGGCAATGATTGTCACACGTGCTCTTGACAGAATGGCCGTGTTGGTGCGATGGCACCTTACCCGAGAGAGTTGTAGCTTGTGTTGTCTGAGAGAGAGAAGCTGGAAGGCATTTAAGGAGGAGGTAAACATGGATGAGGACTGGCAGTTCCCTTGGAGGATAGAAGCCGAGGTCTCCAGATCTCTTGGCCTGGAGACCTGACACAAGAAGGGAAGAAATGCCTCCAAAAGACAGCCGCCTCTAAAGTGGCCACTAATCGCAGCTAGGCAGACTGAGGCAAAAAAAAAAAAGTCAGTGCGGTATGAGAGCACCTGAAGAAGGGGCAGCGTCTGTTTCCTCGATGGGTGTTAGTTTGTGCCCGGGTCAGAGTCTTTGCTCTGCTCACAGATGGGTTAAGCATCAGCTGGGCTGTGTTACAGGGTGTGCAGCTGGGGTTTCCCTCTGACCCAGCAGCCCATCATCGGCATCTCTCCCTGTATCTCAGCCCCTGCGTGTGAACAATACGCTCTGTGCCCTTCTCGCACCCTCTCGTCAGACTGGGCCCCGTCTGTTTGTCTCACCACAGGGAGGGGAGCCATCTGGAAGTTCCCATCTGGACAAAACGTGAATGGATGTCGCACACGGAGACCGTGTGCGAGTTCTTGACAGAAGGCCTCGGGCACGGGGCCAAAGCATGTGTTGAGACAGGGATTTCAGGGTTCCATCTTGCACCCTTCTCCGTGCACCTCTGGGGAAGACTTTGCTGCTTTCATCGGAAAGGTAACTGTCAAAGGTAGTGCACTAGAGGTGATGCCTGAATCGATGGAGCCGGATGGCAAAACTGACAATATTTAAGCAGGTTGTAGAAAGACGGAGGGCTTTTCTAAGGCACGGCGCAGTAGGCCTGCACAGATGGAATACACACGCCGGGAAGAGCGTGGCCTGATAATGGGTGCAGATGCTTTTCTCTGTGACTGAGATACAGATGCTGCCTGGATGTCCTGGCATGTGGGCTTGAACACAAACTTGATATTCCCGGGTATGTTTTCTAACTCAGGAAGTGTGTGAGGCTGAGAACATCACGCCTGAGGGAAGCAGAAGCTCCTGCAGGCACCCCTGCCTGGGGTGGAAAGCTTGCATTCTATAACTATAACGCGGGCCTCCGTGATTGCTAAGGGCACCGAGTGAGCGGTGGGCTCTCTCGTGCCCGAGGTGTGGTACCCGCATATGGATGGGGGCATGGTTGCTTGGGCTAGATGGTGCTCAGTCAGCCTTGCTGGTGAGCATGTGCTCGGAAGGTCCAGCAGAGGGCAGCCGGAAGTAACTGAGGTGCCTATGTTTTCCTCTGTGTCCTCAGCAGATAGATACCTGTGGCCGAGGACTCCACGGAGGCTGGATCAGAGCAGGCCAACCCTGTGAGGTCACACAGATTTCTCGGAGGAAGAACCACTGCGGGTGATCCCTAAATTGGGCCCCAGATTGCACAGTCCACATTTACTATTGCATCACCCAGCAGGTGTGGCCTGGGCCAGACCTAGACTCCTGCATGTTGAGAGCCACTTTATGCACTGTGAGATCAGATTGGAAGTCGGTAAGACTTGAACGGGAATACGGCAGAGGGGACACTGTACATTTGAGCAGTGAATAGGGATCTGGTGCTAGAATTACCGACGGGTGTTTATGGATACAGAGGGTGGGAAGGGGAGGGCTGAGGGACTGAAGCGAATATCATTTGCCTCCCATATTTCTGTCCGGTCGGGAATTCCCATGGGTAAGGCAAGGCCTGGAGTCCCTAAGGGAGAGGTCGGGGTGCCCGCACTCACCGAAGGGGTCGTGGGCTAACAGGAGTCCCCAAAATGACCAGGGTCCTCAGGGAACTGCCTCAGGACCCCCTGGTCCACAGTGCTCTGCAGCGCTGTGCCTGGTGCTGGCCCGGTAATGAGAGAAGCCCCGCGGACCCAAGGCAAGAGCAGTCAGGAAAGGAGTAGACCCCTGACACACACCCACTCACAGTGAGCAGAAAGGGACGAGACTCCACTGAGAAGCACGGGGGAGGCCCTGTGTGGAGAGGTAGAGAATGGAGGGACATGTATGGGAGAGCTACGCTACAGATGAGATTGGACACCACTTAAGATTCAAAGCATGCCTTCTGGACTTAGGGATGGGCAAGTGACCATCCAGGGCATCAAACAGCCGCTTTGATTTCCTGTCTGTCTAAGACGACCCTGTGGATTAACATTATGGCACAGAGGTTGTGGGCAGGAGAGTTCTGTGGCCTGGGATCTGATGGTAGAACAGTGCCCATCGCCAGCAGATATGGGTGTGCAGGGCCCATGGACTTGAGGCAGCAGCAGGAGAGTGGGCAATACCAATGGCGACACTTACCCTGTTGCTCTCATCTGACACCACTGAGTCTGCCAATTAGAAAGCATTTCTCCACGGTGAAGTGCTTTCCTTGGGGGGGCTCTCCTTTGTGCCACGCGTGCACTTGATCCCATAGCGAGGTCGGTCCAGCACGGAGTTGGGAGCAAGAGGTCAGAACCAAACTATGAGGGGGCGGGGGAAGGGGAGGGAGGCCAGAAGCTATGACAGTGACAGCAACCATCCTTACCTGCCATGTTATGCAAATCGCCATGAAGATTTCCGCACACACACGCACACACACAGGCACACACACGCGCGCACACACACACACACACACACACACACACACACCGTTCCTCAACCTGGTATCATACTGGTGCAGAAGGCAAGGTGCACTAGGTGTGCACAGGCTTCCTGGGGTGGGGCACAGGGGGGGTTAGCTCCCTAGGAAAGAAAGCAATGAGGCTCCCCCCACCCGGACGGAATCCCGGGGAGCCCCCAAGGCATTGGATGGGCAGGAAAATACACAAGCCAAGTAAAGACACTCACCTCTCCGGGAGGAAGTTCACCACCCTAGCCTCAGGGTGGGTGACCGTGTGTCACACATCTGCTCTGGATCCTTCCATATCTTCTCAGGCACACACCCTCATCCCTGTGGAACGACAGACTTTGGGCACCCCCTTGCTTTCTCTCTCCTCACCTCACTGAGCTGTTGCTTCAGTATCCACTAAAGGCTAATTCCGTCCTAACGCAGCTCTGCTTCCCTCTCCCACACTTACAGGGCAGGCCCACATCACCCTGAGAGAGGCCCTCAGGTTGAGCTTGTCTACCAGATTCTGGAGGGAGGACAGCACCGCAGGCAGGGGAGCCAGGCCAGACAGAGACGACCAGCAGGGAGCAGTGCCCACCACAACGCAGGGGGTCACCCTGCCCTGATCAGAACAGCCCCAGGGTTCCATCGCCATGGACTCTGCAGAGTATGTGCTCTGTGGCTGGAAGGGCCAGCTGTGGCCTGCAAGGGTGTTGACCAGACCCAGGACCTCGGCCCATAGTAAGAGGAGAGGGGCCTCTTTCCTGGAGGTCCAAATTCTCTCTGTTGGTGAGAAGACCAGAGTGAGGAGCACAGAGGCGAGGCCCCTAACCAAGTCTGAAATCGTAACCATCGCCTCCTTGGCCGGAAAGGAGTCACAGGGCAGTGGCCCGCCAGGGCAGACCAGGGCATACAGAAGAGCCCTCAGGGTGGCCCTGGATGTTCTGGGCGAGGGAACCCGCTTGTATCAAGGAGAAAGGGCAGGTGGCCGAAGAACCAGCACAGTGGCTCCCAAGGTTCCGAAAGAGGAGACCAGCTCCAGCCCACGCCAGCGCCAGCACCCCCAAGGGCGCAACCAGAGAGGCCAAGGGCTCTCCCACAGGAGTCCTGGGAAGCGAGGCCGCCCAGGACCTGTGTTGATGGGCTCAGGGAATGATCCTGCAGTGCAAGGGGGGGAAGCCCAGGCCCATGCCACTGTAGAGTCCCCTTACTCTGAAATGCAAGGGAACATGTTAAGGGGCACCAGAGCTCGGCCAAGTTCCTGCAAGACGCCAACAGGAAATGCTGGTGATAATCCTGGCAAGAGAAAGTTGAGCACCCGGGCCTCTAGGGAGGGTGCCCGTGCTAACAATGAGCATAGACCTGCCTCTGGGCCACCGAGGAGGCACGCCTCTACCTCGCCCAAAGCTCTCAAGCAGCAAGTAGGGTGTGGTGGCCTAGAGATCCAGGCCATTGGAGCCCAAAGGAAGACCACCCTCCCAGAGAACAAGGAGGATCCCGGTCCGCCGACCCCGAGGCCAGACTCAGAGGGGGCATCGGCAGCCTGCACGCCTCCAGTCCCGAGCCTGCGAAGATCAGTCCGCACTGCTGGCAGGAAAAGGAAGATCCATGTGCTGTGTGCACATTGTGGGCTCTCGGGACTGGAAACTCGAGTGCGCTCGAAGGTGACTAAGGCCAGGGTCAAGAGGAGAGCCCCTGGAGTTCAGGAAGACTGCCAAGCCACCAGTGTGGCTTCTGCCCAGGAGACGAATACCATCGAACGAGGGATGCTGGTCTGGTTCAAATTCCAGGACCATCCTTTCTGGCCGGCGGTGGTCAAGAGTGTCAGCAAGAACGACAAGACGGCCAGGGTGCTGCTGATCGAGGGCAACATGCAGTTTGAGCGCAGGGGTGTCCGCGTCCCTCTCCGCAAGCTGAAGCTCCTGGACTGTGGGGAGAGATTCTCCCTCCTGCGGAGAGCCAGCAAAGTGTACGGCCAGGGCATCAACTGGTGCCTCTCTGTGATCGACCGCTACAGAGAGGACCTCGCCTGTGGCTCCTTCCGGGGCTCCTTTATGGACTACTACACCGCCCGAGCCAGTTACCCGCTGAGGAGAGCCATTCAAGAGGGCGACCTGCGCATTGATTTCCCCAAGGTGAGCTATGCCGACTTGGAAGACTGGGAGGAGGAGACCGCCCCCGGTGGGAAGAGGCCCCGCAAGAAACTCCTGCCTGACCGCATGAGAGCCGCTTGGGACAGAGCCAACCAGAAGCTCGTAGACTTCATCGTGAAGAGAAAGGGGGCCGACCAGCACCTGCTGGACATCGTGAAGGGCAGGAAACCGTCCCGGTGGCTGGACGACCTCTGGAAGTCAAAGAGGGAAGTCTTCTGCATTGAGACCTACCTGGAGGATGAAGACCAGTTGCACCTCGTGGCCAGACATTTGCAAGAAATATCCAAGGAAGCAGACCAGGCCCTGCTCTCGCTGGCAAGAGGAGACCAAGTCCGGCTCACCATGGAGGTTCTTCTTCCAGAGGCAATCATCTGCTCCATCGCTGCCCTGGATGAGCTCAGCTACAAGGAGGCAGAAGAGAAGTACCTGCGTGGCCCACCTGTGCACTATCGTGAAAAAGAGCTCTTTGAGAAGACCATCCTAAAGGCGGCCCGGAAGAGGTCAGCAGCCAGGATTGGGGCTGGCAGGGACCCTCCTGCGCCCACTCCTTAGAAGGGAGCCTCCTCCTTTCTGCCATCACCCCCTGCAGCTCCACCTCCAAAAGAGAACCATCTGGGAGACTGTGGGGCTTGCTATGACCGCTCCTCACTGCATACGTGTTTCTCCACACACAGACCCCACCCCTACCCCCTGACCCCCAAAATAAACGTTCACGAACGTGCTTGACGTTGCAGATTGTCTACATGGATTCGGCAATTCCTGTTAGCTTCAGGCCGGGCCTAGCCCTCTGTGGCCTGTGCCCAAGCGTGAAGAAGTCCCTTGGGGTCTCCTCTCTGGACCGTCACCAGCTATGGGTGGGGTATTAGCTAGCTATGCGCAGACTTGCCCTCTCTGCACGGACCCCATGCACCCAGACAGCACACCAGGTTCCTGATGACACTGTGTCTCTCTATGTGTCTCTGACTCTTCCCCTTACTCCCTGTCCTCTCTAGGGTGCCTTGGATGGGGCAGGTCCCATTGCTTTCTCCATTACCTCCCTCTTGGCTCACTCACGTTGAAGGAGAGGAACGCATGTGTGCTTTGAGGCTGTGCTTTGAAGCCAAAGAAGGGGTTGGAAATGTTGTGACCCTAGGAATAGCCTGATTTCAAAGGACTCCCCCTGTCTTTGTGTGTGTGTGTCTCTTTGCGTGGGTCTCTCTGCGTGTGTCTCTCTCTGTCTCTCCCTCTCTATTTATCTCTCTGTGTGTGAGCACGCTTGCACGCGTGCATGTTTGTGAGTGTGTGTATGTGCTCTCCTTTTGATCCTCCTGTCTCTGTCTCCCTGGTGCTGAGATTAAACATACCTGTCCACATACCTTTTTGTCAAATGAGTACTGGATGATGAAGTCGGGTTTTCACCTCATGCAGAAAGCACTTTCCATTCTCAGCCATCTTCCCCTCCCCGGAGACTTCTTACTGTAAATGAGACATTTGCTATTTGTGGGCTGACTTTTTGCAGAAAACATCAGTATCCCAGCTTTTCTCACATTTCAGAGATCAGAGACTTCTGCTGTTTGCAGGAAAGGAGGGGACCTGTCATCCCTTGGAGTCACTGACATCTGTGATGTACTGATGAGGGGCAGCCCTGCCATACCTCCCTGAAGCTCCTGTTTTCTTGTCTGGAATCACAGTCCATGACATATTTTTGTGACTGTGCACCGAATTGGTGCCTCAGTGGGCTCTCAAGTGCAACCTTACACAAGCCCGGTCTTCTTTCTCAGTCTCTGTTCTTGTCTGAATCTCTGTGAAATGTCCTGTGTCCTCCAGCCTGTGCCTCTAGATTCACAGTACCGTTTGCCTCGTATGGGAGAATGCTCAGCGTTAGTCCTTGCTGCTAATTCCTGGATTTCCTTTCTGCACAATGTGGGCTCTTACCCAGGTTAAGAAGATCACACATAGTGTGCATGCTTGTATTTTCAGTAGTGGGACTGCAAAGATAAGAACCCTGGTGCTTGCTGACCAGCCAGTATGGCTGGATTTGCAAGTACTGAGTTCTATGAGGAGACCCTGTCTAAAAAACGAACATGAAGAATAGATGAGGCAGACACGTCTTGTCAGCTTCTGGATTCCACACTCAGAAGTTCACAACAATGAACATGTACAGAAGATTTTTAAATGGATCCACATTTTCCCTCTGTGTTATGAGCTGTTTCTCTGTAAAAGCCATCAACAGTGTAACTCAATCCTTCTTACCTTTAAGAATGGAAAAATCTCTGGACCTCCCTTCTTCCTGCTTTTGACTCCATCTAGAGGAGGAAATAGCAATTTCAATGTGTTACTTTCTTTTCTAAGAGAAGATCATGTCTAAGGCCATTGTGTTCTACTTAGCCATGCACATGGCAGTGCAATGCTCAGAGCCTGCATGTCAGAAATATTCTTACCTGCATATTCAGCCTCTCCTCTGACTTTAACTGCCACTGCCCCTGTACGTTAAGTTCTGAGAACAAAACCCTGTCTCCTCGCCTACCATTCATGGGGCTATATGTCCCAGTAATGCCGTTTTCCTTGCCTACACCATCCTCTTCCAGAGGTTGAAGCCCAACGATGGGGACATGTCATTGCTTGACGTCACTGACACCTGACAAGTACTGATGAGAGGCAGCCTTTTTATGCCTCCCAGAAGCTCCTGTTTACTTCTCTTTTCATTTGTGTCCTTGAGTTTTCTTGGGGACATGCGACTGCAGGTTTCTCACTGTAGACTTTGAAGTGCTTGTCTGATCAATTCTCAAGTCATCTCTCCTGCTCCTTTGTCCTGATTCCTTCTGTAATTCTCATTTGTCTGTAGCCTTTGTTGGATTTATAAGTCCTCCTCCCTGTTTGTTTTATGGGAGAATATTGCACATCAGTGCTTTGGGCTAATTGGTGTGTGTGTGTGTGTCTGTTTTCCTATACACTGAGTTGTCACACACATCATACTTTCTTTTTTATCTTTGGAGTATGGAAGTTATAAAGTACATCCTTGAGCAAGGAGCAGAAGAATACATATGATGCCTTCTGGTGTCTGTCTTTTTATCTGTGTTCTCTGTCTCCTGGTACACTCCTTTGCGTGTGTGCGTGCGTGTGTGTGAGCGTACGTGCACATGCAACAGTAGCACTGCAGTGTATAATGCAGATGAAGCACATGAGGAAGAGCAGGAACGGTGGAGGCAGTTGCAGTCAAGAAGTGCAAGATATAATATCACAAACATGAGAATGTACAAAGTGTTATAATAAAGTACATCATTTTATAAACTAAAACAAATAATTGAAAAAACAGAAGTAGGGAGCAATACATGGAAAAAATTTCCCTTGAAAGTGTGGACCAGGCAGCATTGTGCAGTGGTTACTTCCACTAACACAGTTAAAGCAACCTGCCTGCCTATGGGAACCTCCTCACAAAAGGCCAAATTAATTGCCTTTACTAGAGCACTCCAGATAGCCAACGGCCAAAGGGCTAATATTTATACAGACTCTAAATATGCCTTCTTAATAGCCCATGCCCATTCTACACTCTGGAAGGAAAGGGGCTTCCTTACTATCAAGGGCACTCCCATAGTTAATGGACCCCTTATAGCCAATCCCTTGGAGGCCCTCCAGGTCCTTGTGGAAGTAGCCATAAATTACTGTCAGGGACACCAATCCTCCAAGGACCCAGTGACCTTAGGCAATGCCAAGGCAGACTCAGTAGCCCTGGGGGCTGGCTTCAAGCTCCTTTGATTCCACAGGACATATTTTGTTCTTAACTCCCTCCTATCAACCTTGTTACAAACCAGAACGTAGGGATGAGCTCATAAAAAGGGGGCCACAAAAACAAAGGGTGGCTGGTTCAATTTAAATATCTGTCTCATTCTTCTTCAAGACCATAGTCGATCATTTCAGACATCCACCACACCTTACACATAGGCCCCAAAGCTTTGTTCCATTTCTAGAGCCACTGTTTGACCCCACCCATCTCCAAGATCATATTTCACAGGTTCACCCCTCCTGCCTGACATGTGCCCAGGCCAGTCCACAAGGGGTCTCCATATATGTCAGTCTCTGCATCAGCTTCATGGGCATCAACCAGGCAAAGGTTGACAGGTTGATTTGTCCCATATGCCTACTTATAAAAAAACTTTGTTATCTCTTAACACTTGTAGACACTTTTACAGGGTGGATAGAAATGTTTCCAGCCTCCATGGAAACAGCAGATGTGGTGGCTGAGGTGCTCCTGGACCATATAATTCCTCGGTTTGGCATCCCATGGACCATCGAGACGGACAATGGGCCAGCCTTCACTTCCAGGGTCATGGAGCTCGGGTCAGAAGCTCTCAACATCTCCTGGAAATTCCACACCCCCTACCATCCACAATCCTCGGGAAAGGTGGAGAGGGCCAATGGACTCATCAAACAACAACAAACCAAGCTCTCCATTGAAGTCAGGTCATCTTGGCCCTCATTTCTCCCCAATGCCCTTACCTGCCATTTGAGCTCCTTTATGGCAGGCCCTTTCTTGTTAATCACCACCTCCCAGTCCATACTCTTCCACTGGTGGTGCACCTTCCCTACCTCTCCTTTCTAAGTTCCCTCTTCCTTTCACATGCTGACAGTTGTCTCCCTGCCCCACACCAGTGGACCCAAATGCCCCTAAATATGCCCTGCTCTCCCCAGGGGCAGAGTATTCCTTAAACATCTAGCTCTGATGGAGGAGGGTCATCTGTCTATCTGTTGCTTTCATTGGTTAATTAATAAAGAAACTGCTTGGCCTGATAGGTCAGAACATGGGTGGGTGGAGTAGACAGAACAGAATGCTGGGAAGAAGGGAAGTGAGCCAGACGCCATGGAGCCAGCCGCCAGGTCAGACATGCTGAATCTTTCCCGGTAAGCCACCAGCTCGTGGTGCTACACACATTAATAGAAATGGGTTAATCAAGATGTAAGAATTAGCCTATAAGAGGCTAGAGCTAACTGGCCAGGCAATGTTTAAATGAATACAATTAGTATGTTGTTATTTCGGGTGTAAAGCTAGCTGTGCGGGAGCCGGGTGGGATGAAAAGCAGGCCGGTAGCTCCTTCTACATAGCTCCCAGTTCTCTTGGATGGACAGGACCTCACACGGTAATCCTCACCACCCCCTCAGCTGCCAAGCTTCTGAGACACCCATGCTGGTACCATCTCTCCAGACCCAAGCGGGCACCTATTGTGGATACTTGATCTGTCTAGAAGTTAGGACCTTCCACCCTCTGGTTTTCCAAGATGCCATAATAAAGATCCTATCTGCTCCTTGTCCTGGCACACTCATCGTTGTTGGTACAAACAAGACAGGTAATAACAATATTTTTTCTCCTAGCTACCTGCCTTCTTACCTCCCTCAAGAAACAGCTGCTGGAGGTCTCCAGGAAGGCAGTATACTGGATGCCTCTCCAGCCACATCTCTCTCTGAGTGTGAGCCCACCAACTCCCAACTCTCCCCTCTCCCACATCAACAATGCCCGCAGTAAGTAGCTAAACTTGAACCAGCAGCCCTTTAACCGAAAAGACTGTAATGTTTAGTTGGGGGCTTCACCCCAGCTCCCTGGCATTCATTTTGGAATGTTGAGCAGAAAACTCCATTTCAAGTCACCTCCCCTGGGAGTTGCCTCAATCCAAGTTCCACCTCCAAGACAACCTACCAAACAGTGACCCCTCCCCAGAGATGCTCGAGGCCACTCCCACAAGCTATTTACCCCCCACCCCCAAGGAACACCTGGTCTTCCCTTTTCCCTCTCTGGTGTTTATTCCGGTTCTCTTTTCTCCCTCTCCATGTTTTTCCTGGGTCCACCCAGTAACCCTGGCGTCCATTAAACCTGGTTATTTTTTTTAATTCGATCTGATTTGCTCTAATTTGGATTATTGTGTCGGCAGAGACTCTTATTGTGCTGCTGAAAAACAACAGCTTCTACTTTCCAGGTCGCTTTCAAACTGTGAAATTCCATATTCATCACTGCCCCCACAGAGTAAGCCTCTACAGAGATCAGTGGTATGGTTCTTGTCAAGCATGTAAGAAGGCCTAGGCTCCTGTCCTACCACTATCAAAAGTGTGGGCCATGTGCCTCATGTGCAAATATGTTCCTGGAGTTTCATATTCTGATTCTACATGCTGTGGACTTCTGATTCCTTCTGCAGCTCCTGTTCCTCATAGTTCCGAAAGAAAAGCATACTCCTCACTCACTGTCTAATATGTACCTTGAAGTGCTTTATTGCATCAGCCCAGGACTTGAAAAACAAAAAGGCCTACCCACAATTGTAAGCAGAGGTTGTGCTTACGTTTCCTGACTGCCCCGACCCGAATAATCACACAGAAACTATATTAATTACAACACTGTTTGGCCAATAGCTTATGTGTATTCTTATTTATCTCTTATGTCTTTCTTAAATTAACCCATTTCTGTTATTTTATATTTTACCCCATGGCTAGTGGTTTGTTAGTTGCTTGCTTCTTAGGCAGCTACAAGGCCTCTGTCTTCTTTAGCAGCTACATGGTGTCTCTCTGACTCCGCCTACTCTCTCTAGATATCTCTTCCAGTCTGGCTATATTCTGCCCTGTCATAGGCCAAAGCAGCTTTATTCATTAGCCAATAAAAGCAACATATATCAAGGATATCCCACATCACCTCCCCTTTTCGATCTAAACAAAAAAGAAAGTTTTAACTTTAACACAGTAAAATTACATATAACAAGTATCAAGCAAGATTTACAGTGACAATATTTCTTTGTGAATCTAAAGTTTTATATCTAATTTATCTTTTATTATAATTAAGGAAAACTATATTCCTATTTATCTTCAATTCCAGCAAAGACCCCAGGAGGATATAAGTGAACAGGAAGTGCATTGTAAGCAACTTGCAATACTCTAGAGCTGACAGAGAGATCTCGCTGCCTGGACAGTCACCCAAAGTTCTTCTGTACCATTGGGGCATCCATCTTCAGTCTACAGGCCCATAGTACAGACTTTTCCATGAAGCAAGAAATTTGAATATCTGTTCTGTCTTGTAAAGAGCATCAGTTGGTTTATTCTGTGTCCTGTAGAATGTCTGGCAGACTCTTTCATGAAGCAGAAACCCTGAAGGACTGCCTCACCTTCTTTAGTCAAGTTCAGCAATCATTTTTCTATGGGTCCTGCATGTCCAGTTCATACAGCATCCCATCAAGCAGTCCAGGCAAGAGCAGTTTCTTGCCCAAATGGCTAGCCTTGTCACATTGAAGGCAAATTCCATGATGAGTTCCTTCAATGCCTATCAATGTCTCTGAAGCAATTGGTGCTGACAGAAGCAGACATGTCTCACTAGTGAGAAAAGTCTAAGTTCTTAAAACATTTAAAATGTCATATTCTGTAGTCTTTAAAGTGTTGAAGATTATCTATCTAACTGAATTATATCTCTATATATCTAGAAAACCTGAATAACATGACTACCTGTTTGGCTATTATAAAAGGCTAATAATCTGTAATTTTTAATTATACATTACTTTTTTAAATGAGCTGCACAAACACAATACCTTAAATAAGAGCAGAATTACATATATACACTGTAACAAAGTCGACCTTAAATATGTATCAATAGACCAAGGTCCCTACCAATGCAAAGTATTCATCTCTATATCATATCCCCCTTCAAATGAAAACAAACATTTATAAACCATCATTTTGGAAATTTGGGAGTTGTTTTCTCCAAATTGATTCCTGCTGTTTGTTGGGCAAAGTATTTTTAGGGTTTATGGAGACCTTTCAGGGGATCTATGTTCCATCATACTACATTAGCCTGGAAGGAACTTAAGGTTCTTATCTTCTGTGGGAACAAATGTAGAATCTCTTTTCCAAAGTAACATATCCTCAGACTCAAATTTGAGGTCAAAATACCTTTAAAATATATATGTTGCTTTAGCTTAGTAGCCCATACAATGAAATATCTCTCTGTTGTTAGTTTATTCACAGTCAAAAAATTTAAAGAAAACACAATAGTATACATAATTCAGACTCTCTGTGCATTTTCCAACCTCGTGTGGCTTTTTTACTCTTAGTTTTTAATATTTATTTAATTATCTTTTCTTCTTAAATCTATGACTGTCTGTACGTACTATTTATATTATTTTACTATCTATACTCTTTTCCCTCTCTTTCCCAAGCCTGTGTATGTTGTTAAACACGCTGTGGCCCATTCAGAGGTTCACTTTTGTCTGAGTCTGTCTTTATTGCATAGCTATTTTTGACAAGGAGTACCTTTTTAAAAAATGTTAAGTGGGCATGGCTAGGACCAACTCCATGGCTCTGCCCATTGGCTCTGCCCTATACAACATGGTGGAGGTATGTTCACTGCCTCTGCAAGCCATGCTCTCTACCCCAGCTCCAGGGATGCAGCAGGTTTATGTTGCCATTAAGCAATTTGTGGTACTCTGTTCACAAACCCCATTTAAGTGTTCCATAGCTGGACCTCCCAAAAGAGCCAGAGGCATTTGTGCAACCAGCACAAACCAGGAAGCTGGCTATTTTTTTTTTTTTTGATTTTTCGAGACGGGGGTTTCTCTGTAACTTTTTGGTTCCTGTCCTGGCACTAGCTTTTGTAGACCAGGCTGACCACGAACTCACAGAGGTCCACCTGCCTCTGCCTCCCGAGTTCTGGGATTAAAGGCATGTGCCACCACTGCCCGGCTCTGTTGTGGTTTTTAATAGTAGCCATTCAACCCATCTGGGGAAGTCTCACATTGTGGTTTTGCTTTGCATTTCCTATTGACTAGTGATGTTGCGTACATTTTCATATACTTGTTGTCTATGGAGTTCTTTTGTCCATTTTTTAATCAAATTATTTGGGAGTTTTTGTTTGCTTGCTTTTTGCTATTGAGTTGTACTAATTCATTGATATTTGAGATATTAACCCCCATGAAGTTTATAATTCACAAATGTTTTCCCCCAATCCAAAGATGGTGATTTTGTTTGTTCGAATATTTCCTTTTGCTATGCATAACATTTATCGTTTGAGGAAATCTTTTATGCTTTTTCTGTCTAAAGTTTTAATGTGATAACTAAAAGTGCTCCAAGAACAAAGTGAGGGTCAAAATTCTTACTTCTACACATAGATGCATAGCTTTCTGAGTGCTATTTGCTGAAAAGACCATACTTTCCCCAGTTTTTTGTGGGTGTGGGGACTGGTTTCTTATATGTTTTCCCCATCCCATTGATACACACCTTGATGCCAATGCCATACTTTTGTTTGTTTGTTTGAGACAGAGTCATTCTATGTAGTCCTGGCTGTCTTGGAATTCACCATGTAGACCAGCTATGCCTTTAACTCAGAGATCTCCTGCCTCTGCCTCCCAACTCTGTGATTAAAAGCGTGTGGTACTCTTTTGATCATTATATCTGTGTAATATATTATGAAATCAGAAAATATAATGCCTCCAATTTTGGTTTTCTGTCTCAGGGGAGGGTTTTGGCTATTTGTGGCTCCATGGAAATTTTTTTTGGTTTTCTTTTTTCTATATTTTAGTAATCAAAAATGGCATTTAATATCTGTGAGAACGCTTTCCTAACTGAAACACCCATCAGTCATGAACATTGGGTCCAAGGGCCTTGCTTACTGCTCCATAGCTTCACTTGAGCACATAACTGACGTATCCCTAACTCTTGTCATCCTGAAGTGCCTCCCCACTGAAACCAGATAGCCACTGCCCCCATACACATTGTCAGCCTGCTTTTACCAATTCAAGCCCCCCCCTGCCACCCCCACAGCCCTTCATGTTCTTGCCTTGTACATAAATCAATCTTGCTCCAGTCCAGTCCAAGCCAAGAAAAAGCAGGATGCAACTGTAACATCCGTGAAATTTATTGAACAGATACATTTACTGAAGTCATTGAAGGCGGGGGGATGACAGCACAGAACTTCCCCCAGCTGTTAGAGGCCACAGGTCCCACCTTTTCCTACTCTGTGATTCATTAGAAAGGATCTCATCTACTGGCCACACTGAGGCCTGCTTGCCTAAGCTTCTTCCTTCCAAGGGACCCCTGATACACCTCTTTGCAGAATAATGGCATCTGGAAGTGTTCTTTCTTTTGGGGGAACTCTCTAGAAGAATCACCCACTGTAGGGTGATCCTGAATTATTCTGGACACTGGAAAGCACTGAAAGGAACATCTTGCCAAACTGAAGAACTGTTGTCACAAGTAATAACAAAAGTAACAACAAGAGTGGAACATTGAATCTTGGTTCTCCGAGCCCATCCATCCTTAGTCCAGGTCTTCGTGCCCACCCCAGATTGTAATCAGTCACAAGATGAGCATCAGCCAGTTGCTGATTGCCATCACCCATACTGTTTTGCTGGTTCCAAGGGCTTGTCTTGGGATCTCTGTAGAGCACCTTCTCAGGTAAGAACACACACATCTGCAGGGAACAAGCAGCAAGTTGCTGGCCTGTAAGTATATCAAGAAAGCTGTCCAGGAATACACAACACGAGATAGGAGCAGAGCAAATAGGGCCTTGGCTGGCATGGAAGTTCGCAACACAAGCTGGGCTACGGTAGTAGCTAGCAGGGTAAGTCAGGGACTGATATACTTTGCTAGGGTGTGATGGATGGGAGAGCTAGTATTAAAGTGTGTACTCACTGAATACCTGGGCCACTGTGAGTAGAACAGATAAGGATGAGATTCCAAAGGCAGTGTCATAAACCTGCCTGGAGATGCTAACTGGGTAGAAGAGCCAGGCAGTCAGGACCCTTATAAGAGACTATTTCTCCCTAATCTCTCCCAGGCCAGGGGCTATAGCAGATATCTGCAGGCCCGCTCCTTTACTTTGGGGCTGACCCTTCAGCAATACTTCTAGACTGGGACAGGATGGGGTCTTCTGCCTTATGTTCTCCTGCCTAGGCAAGGCTGCCCAGCATGCAGCCGGGCCCTCCTGGGCACTCTCTAAGATTACTGCCCATCTGTGCTGGGGTGGGAGTCCCAGGGGGCTCATAGGGTCCTGTCTGGCTTGGGTCTACAGGGCCGTGGTCTGAGTTATGGCCTTATATCTCCTCCTCAACCTTGTCCTTTGCCTACTCCTCCACCTCATCTTCTGCCTTAGCACTGGCTCTTCCATCAGCCTGGACAGAAGCCAGATTGCCAGCTTCATCCTCCACCTGGACTACCATGTTGCTGGCTAGTCTTGCCTCCCATTCCTCAGATTCCCGTTTGAGGCCCAACAACTCCAGGAAAGTTGGAGATCTCCTGATCATTCTTAGCCTCCTCAGAGCTTCCTCCAGAGGCTCAGTCAGGTTAGCCCTGGTGAGCATCTGCCTCAGGCGCAAATCATCCGTAGAGGTTCTCTCGAGAGCCCCTTTCTAAATGGCTTTCTGCAGCAGAACTTCTAGCCTCAACACAAAGGCAGAGAGCTGCTCATCTGGCTGCTGTTTTGCAGTCAGACACTTGATTCGAATGGTGGCCTGAGACTCATTGTCTCCAAATACTCGACAGAGCCTCTAGGCACTCCTCTGCAGTCTTTGCCGGATTCTCTGCTAACAGCCCCTGTACAAGGTACAAAGCAGTTCCCCGCAAGCCCTCCAGCAACCGTCTCCTCTTCTCCCTTTCTGGGACCCTTTGCCACACCCAAAACATGTCAGTGGTGTGGTCTAGCCAGGCCTCAAAGGATTCCTCCCCAGGGGCTGGCTGAACGCTCCCAGAAAACATACCCAAACGCTGGTACCGCAAGGTATCCACCCAGGGCTGGATTGCCTGACTAACTGACTGGAGCCTGCACACTCTGTCCAGCTCCAGACCTGGGTCTCCAGGTACACTGTCCACTGTCTCCCCCGTTGCTCCAAGAAGTGGAAAACACGATCAAGAAGCTCCTCGCTGGAGCAACTGGGCACAAAGACCACGTTCCAGGGCCCCCCAGTGCCTAGGATTTCCCTTGGGACCAAAGCATAGTTGATTTCCTGGTCGAGCTCAACCAGGGCTGCAGTGGCATTATCCTCCTCATGAAACACTTTGCCAAGCACAGTAAAGTGGCCCATGGGCCACAGGGCAGCCTGCAGGGACCCTTGGAATTCAGCTTCACTGCAGTCCTCCAGGATGCCCAGGATAAGCAAGCCCCTACGAGCGCTGACACCCATCCACCTGCACCAGTCCTGGAGCATCTCCACCGCCATAATCTGAAAATTTAGCAAAGCTCACACTAGGGGCCGGAAACAGTTTCCCCAGAAGCACATCAGGTTGGGATAGGAGCCTAGGCTAGGACTCAGGAAGACCAGCCTAGCTCTCCACAGCCTGGAAACAAAAAACGGAAAGAGGAGGTTAATGTCTTCCCCACCCCAGCCCCTTCTCATCCACTAGCCCTAGAGCAGAGGTTCTCAACCCGTGCTTCGTGACCCTTCAGGGTCAAGCGACCTTTTCAAGGGGATCTCCAAAGACCGCTGGGAAACACAGGTATTTACCTTATGATTTGCAACAGTAGCAAAATTACAGGTATGAAGTAGCCATGGAAATAAGTTTTATGGTTGTGTGAGGGAGTCACCACAACACAAAGAACTGTATTAAAGGGTCGTAGCATTAGGGATATTGAGAACCACTGCCTTACATGATGCTTCTGCATCCCACTCTGTGCCTCAGACACAGGCCTTCCCCAGCACCTCCCTACAGTCCAACCCAGGCAGGCGTGCTGGTTGAGAGGGGGTTTGTCAGGGCCAGTAATACCCTCCCAGAATTTGGTACCTTCTAGGAGCAGAACCCTTTCTCCTTCAATCGCACAGCAAGGATTCCCCGGGCTGTTCTCCAGGTTCTCCCGCCAGCCAGCTCCCTTGCTCTCTCTAGCCTTATAGCTGCGCACTCACGCAGACCAGTGTACATATGCAAGCTTTTTTGTTTTGTTTTATTTATTTATTTATTTATTTATTTATTTAAGATTTCTGCCTCTTCCCCGCCACCGCCTCCCATTTCCCTCCCCTCCCCTGACCAAGTCCCCCTCCCTCATCAGCTCGAAGAGCAATCAGGGTTCCCTGACCTGTGGGAAGTCCAAGGACCACCCACCTCCATCCAGGTCTAGTAAGGTGAGCATCCAAACTGCCAAGGCTCCCCCAAAGCCAGTACGTGCAGTAGGATCAGAAACCCATTGCCATTGTTCTTGAGTTCTCAGTAGTCCTCATTGTCCACTATGTTCAGCAAGTTCGGTTTTATCCCATGCTTTTTCAGACCCAGGCCAGCTGGCCTTAGTGGGTTCCTGATAGAACATCCCCATTGTCTCAGTGTGTGGGTGCACAGCTCGCGGTCCTGAGTTCCTTGCTCGTGCTCTCTCTCCTTCTGCTCCTGATTTGGACCTTGAGATTTCAGTCCTGTGCTCCAATGTGGGTCTCTGTCTCTGTCTCCTTTCATCGCCTGATGAAGGTTAATATTCAGGAGGATGCCTATATTTATGTTTGTCTTTGGATTCACCTTCTTATTTAGCTTCTCTAGGATCGCAAATTATAGGCTCAGTGTCCTTTATTTATGGCTAAAAACCAAATATGAGTGAGTACATCCCATGTTCCTCTTTTTGGGTCTGGCTTACCTCACTCAGGATAGTGTTTTCTATTTCCATCCATTTGCATGCAAAATTCAAGAAGTCCTTGTATTTTACTGCTGAGTAGTACTCTAATATGTATATATTCCATACTTTCTTCATCCATTCTTCCATTGAAGGGCATCTAGGTTGTTTCCAGGTTCTGGCTATTACAAACAATGCTGCTATGAACATAGTTGAGCATATACTTTTGTTGTATGATAGGGCCTCTCTTGGGTATATTCCCAAGAGTGGTTTTCTCTTTCTATTTTTCTGCAGTGCTGGGAATAGAATCCAGGACCTCACAAACGGTGATGCGAGCTTAACGCTGCTCTCTGCAGTGCAGATTTAGCGCGGGGGTGTGGTGACGCCGGAGCATGGATCCTCTACCTCCTAGTCCTCCAGAAGCAGACTAGCCAGGCCATTGGTGCAGGAGGGTCAAGTGACAAGGCTGTCTCAGCCTGGGACCTCAGGTGACATCACCGGTCCAGTCACTGATGACGTCATCGGCTGCTGACCCCCACCACCACCACCACACATCTGTGCCCCTGGCACAGGGGACAGAGTGCTCAGGGGTCTCCACAGAAGGGCACCAAAAATCTGTGTTGCCCCCTCCAGCTCTGTTTCCTGATCAAGGCCAGGGAGCAGGGACTCTGAGGGTTTTTGCCCTGGTGAGTCCCTATCTGGACCTAGTCTAGTGACAGAGCTGGGCAAGCAACACCTATTCTAGGTAGAGTCCCTGGAATAGATAACACATGAGCCCATACACCCCATCCCATCACTCCCCATGAAGCGTGTACCATCTGGGTGATGCCCATCCCAGTGGAAGGGGCTGCAGGCACTTTCACCACTGTGGGCCTGCATGCCTTCCTGCCCTTGGTGCCAGTGGCCAGCTCACAGGAGGGTCCAGCACTGGCAGGCCTTTCCCGCTCTGCATGCTGTATATCCAGCTTCTTGAAAAGCTGCTTTTCAGATTTGAAGCCCAAACCCTTAGACTTGTATCTTACTGGCTGACTTTGGGCCAGTCCCTTCCACTTCTTGTCGCCGAAAAGTTTAGAGTTTCTGGGAATTCTGCCTAAATTCATATAGGAAGCACTGTGATGGTGGTGAGGTGTTCAACTTTTCCCTGCTTCCAGTGTTGATAGCCTTCCGGGCTCTGGGGCATGACTCTTTCAGTGTGAGGGTGGCATGGGTGGCCGAGATCCCAGAAGCCTCCCTATGGTTTTAACATCAGTTAGTCCCCACCCCCACCCTCCATATCTTCTGCTGCCTGGGCTAGACATCCACTCAGAGCTGTGCTATCCTGGCTCAAAACAGTTTCAGACCCTGCCAGTCTCATCACTCTGACTCTCTGCAGTCACCAAGAGTCCAGGGCCACATGCACAACATTTCTGCCAGTGAGAGAGAGGGCAAGCAGGTTCACAGAAGGTTATTATGCCTCTGTGTATTCTTTCTTGACCCCATTTTCTTTCTTTGGGCGTCATACTCTGGCCACTTGACTTTCACTACTGTAAAGGTTTCCCCAATGGTGTCCATCTCACTCACACTGCTTTGGTTTATTATCAGGGACTCTATTGAGGCTTTTGTCATGTTGGAATACTCCGTGTGCATCAGAGTGCCCATTTGAATGACCCTCACTACTGCCACCAGCATTCTACCTGCTTTCCTGAACCTCTGGCAGGAAGGAAGGCTTTGGGGCATTTGACCAAACATGACGTTGCTGAAACTTGAGCTGTATCCAAGTAGATATCCATTAATCTATTATCTGCCATGGGGGGGGGCAACCCATGTCCTCTCCCATTAGCAGTGTGGGAGTGCTCATCTGTATCCTACATCCCAAGCAGCCTTTCAGCCTTGACCATCGAACACCCCAAGGGGAGAATTACTATCTCATGCATTGATAAGTGTTTGGTATTTCCTTAATAGGTTATGATATTGTGCATCCTCTTACAATTTCATCTTCCACTCCTGGTTCAGCTTCTGTGAATCTCCTTTGCCCCTTCCTCATGCCCAGCTCTGTCCTACAGATGGGTCTTTGGCCTGTTTTCAGGAGAAAGTTTCTAGTGTCAAACCTGAAGGTACTCTCATTGTGTACATGCAACCAATGCCCAAACAGGTTACTTGATCTCACACTTGGCCTTCAGTTTGTCGTGTGTGGTTCTCTTTCTTGCCCCTGGAATCTCTTCTATGATTATATACAGCCTGAAGTCAAGTGCTTTGGGAACAAGAAAAAATTTTAAATTTTCTGTTACAACCCAACTTTGTCAATTGGCCTAATCACTCCCTTACTCAGCTTCTAGGGCCCACACTGTCTGTTCTCATACAGGTCAGTAACTGCTGTTAATGTCTGATATGAGAATTTCCGTCTAATGAAATTCCCTGTTTGACCTGTCATGGATCATACAATGAATACCTTGTCTTCTTTCTTGGTTTGGAGGTAATTTTCCTGGGGTCTTTCCTCAGAGAAGGCTCTCCCTTGGGAACATAAATATGCAGGATGGTCTAGTGTTACCAGCTGGCCCAGTGGGCTTACAAACAGATAATCAACACATTTCCCAGTTTTTAGGCTGGTCGCTCCTTTCCCTCTTTCCTTCTCTCTGAGAGAGGACTTTGCTTCTTTATAGGGTCATTTTTCTCCCTCTGCTCTAGGACATTGGTAGTGACACCTCAGTTGTCTTCCTTTGTTTCTTCTTTGTATACAATGTCTCTATGTCTCAGCAGGTAGTAGCTTTTCCTTCTCTAATCTCTCCTTTCTTGGTTTCTGGGACACTCCTTCCTGCCTTTGAACTGACCTTCTGCCTCTTTTCCTGCTTCTCAGCTGAAGTTATTCTTCAAACCTCTCCGCCTCTTTTTTTTTTCTCTTCCTGTTCCTTTGTTGGAGCTCAGTATAGTGTGGGTGATTTCCTAACTGTAGTTCAGAGATGTTCTATGCTGGTAGTGATCCCTCCTCCAGATCTGCCCATGTGCATCAGAATGTCCATTTGGATGCCCCTCAGGAATTTAACAATTGAGATGTTTCAACTAGGGTGCTTCAAGCACCTTTGCATACCTGTTCTTTCCCTGTGCTTCACCCACCTATACAGATGCCGTCTATCAGGTTACTTCAACAAAGGTGGCAAACATATTCCTTTCCTCTCCTCTCCTCTCCTCTCCTTTCGTTTGTTTTTCCCCTCCAAATACTATTTCACTCACTACCAAAGGTTATCAATTTTACAAACAAGGACAGCCCTTCTTTTCCATAGTTCCTAGCCCGGTGTCCTACTCTTCATGCCTGTACTCTGACCCCTCTACCTGCTCATCCTTCTTAGTAGCACTTCTTTCCATGTCACCACCAGATAAATTATGGAGAGCTCTCTGCTTTTGAGCATTGAGAACTCCCTCCTGGAAAGCAAGCAGGTGCCCTTACTAAAAGGAGCCTTTCCTGTCAAAAATCAGCTTCAAGAAAACTTGTACGTTCCAGGGTAGGAGCATGAGGATTAAAATTATTAGGCAAAAGGAACAGAGATATAGGAGAAATAAGAGACAGAAACAGAACAGCATCGGGAGGGACAGTCAGGGAATACTGAATCCACCTCACTTATTTTCCACAGGCTTATAATTTAGTCCAAAGGTGGAGAGGGGAGATAACAGACTATATTAGCATGACACAAGGAATAGACTTGAATTTTCTGACTTTGGTAGAGGTATCTACTTCAACACTCAAAATGCTAGTTAACCATACCATAGGTCAGCATGTCTCCTTTGTGGACACACCTGCTGTCAACAACTTTGAGAAAGCAAAAATAAGCTCAAACTCTCTGGCCTTCAGAAAAAGTGGAATGGGCTGACATCTATGTGTGCCCTGACATTTTCAGGATCACATTGCCTTGGATGGCAAGTGAGTCTGTCTTCTAGGTTGTAAGAGCCAGTGGCAAACAAACAAACAAACAAACAAACACACAGACACACACACACACACACACAGAGAGAGAGAGAGAGAGAGAGAGAGAGAGAGAGAGAGAGAGAGAGAGTTGCTCTGAACATGGGACCCTCATGAGTTCCTAAGAACAAGGAAGTGGTTTCTGGTGGGCTTGCAGTAGAAAATCCTGAGAGCTAGGACATAATCACTAATCAAGGAGAGCACTATATAAGCTGCCCTGGAACATAATAAACTAGCATTCTTGTTTCAAGAGTGACCTACATCTCCATGTGTTCTTTACTCCCCAGACACTTGCCCGACTGCAGTTCTAAGTGCAGGCGTTATGGTGTGTGTGTGGGAACAGTGGGAAATGAAGACATGAGAAAGATAAAATGATGATACAATTTAGCTAGCTTCAAGCTCACTGGAAATCAGTGGTGGATTGATCTTGCCTTGAAGACCATCTGGCTAGTTTCTCAGCCTAGAGAGGGGTGAGTGACCCAACACCCAGAGATGTGAGAGGTAAATTTACAGTTTTCATGTAAGTTAGATCTGCCTTAGGCATTTTGTTACAGCAGCACAGATGGACACAGCAGCCTGATTGTCCAGCCTGGAGTTATGAATATGTAACCCAAGGGCACTTGTTCCTTCTAGCTCAAATTACCAGCCTACATGGTCTGCCTGGATTGCCCTTTTGTCTTGTGGGGTTCGGTGATAGCTACTTTAGGAGTCAACCAACATTCATGAACAAGTCAACATCTTGCAAGAAAGAGGTCTTTATTCAAATGCACTTTTGTGCTAGTCACCTCATGGAGACTCCAGGGACCTGGATTCCTGGGTGATGTGGATTCAATTTTCCACAAATCCACACTCATAAGAGGAAGGCTCTAGCTCTTGTTACCTCAGGATGTAACTTATTGGGAGAGGGTTGCTGGACACTTAATTTAGTTTTAGATAGTTTAGATGCGGTCCTACTGGAAGAAGTTGGGTACCAGAGCAGATAGGAATTTTGGTCTTGACACCTCACAGCAGCAGAGGCAGCTGTTGACCCAGAATAAGGACGGGAAAACCCTACGTGAGGGGAATGCACATCTTGTTGCTGCTTCAAAGGAAGCTGCGGACCCACAGGAGGGACCAGATTTGACACAGGGCAAGACCCAAAGGAACATCGATTCTAAAACCTACGGGAGTGTTCAGAGAAAGGCTAGACATAGAGCCTCTGGTCTAAATCCCCGTCATAGAGGAAAACAACACTGCAAAGTTATTATGACTGTAGTCCTCTTGTAAACATTGTAATTATTCCCAGTGAAAGAAGAAAGGAAATGAGAATTTAAAAAAGAAAAAAGAGAAACTCAGGAAACAAACCAAATCTAGATGTACAAGTCCAGCACAAAACCAAATAAATAACAACAACAAAAATAATATACTTTCTCCAAAAATTGCTGATCTCAGAGTAAAGTTTCTCATTAAGAACAATTTGCAAGAACTTATAGGCAAAGAATTAAAAACTATATTCAAATAACAGAAAGAAATTAATAATGTAAAATCTGCCTTCATCATCCAGTACTCATTTGACAAAAAGGTATGTGGACAGGTATGTTTAATCTCAGCACCAGGGAGACAGAGACAGGAGGATCAAAAGGAGCACACACATACACACTCACAAACATGCACGCGTGCAAGCGTGCTCACACACAGAGAGATAAAGAGAGGGATAGACAGAGAGAGACACACACAGAGAGACACACGCAGAGAGACACTCACACACAAAGACAGGGGGAGTCCTTTGAAATCAGGCTATTCCTAGGGTCACAACATTTCCAACCCCTTCTTTGGCTTCAAAGCACAGCCTCAAAGCACACATGCGTTCCTCTCCTTCAACGTGAGTGAGCCAAGAGGGAGGTAATGGAGAAAGCAATGGGACCTGCCCCATCCAAGGCACCCTAGAGAGGACAGGGAGTAAGGGGAAGAGTCAGAGACACATAGAGAGACACAGTGTCATCAGGAACCTGGTGTGCTGTCTGGGTGCATGGGGTCCGTGCAGAGAGGGCAAGTCTGCGCATAGCTAGCTAATACCCCACCCATAGCTGGTGACGGTCCAGAGAGGAGACCCCAAGGGACTTCTCCACGCTTGGGCACAGGCCACAGAGGGCTAGGCCCGGCCTGAAGCTAACAGGAATTGCCGAATCCATGTAGACAATCTGCAACGTCAAGCACGTTCGTGAACGTTTATTTTGGGGGTCAGGGGGTAGGGGTGGGGTCTGTGTGTGGAGAAACACGTATGCAGTGAGGAGCGGTCATAGCAAGCCCCACAGTCTCCCAGATGGTTCTCTTTTGGAGGTGGAGCTGCAGGGGGTGATGGCAGAAAGGAGGAGGCTCCCTTCTAAGGAGTGGGCGCAGGAGGGTCCCTGCCAGCCCCAATCCTGGCTGCTGACCTCTTCCGGGCCGCCTTTAGGATGGTCTTCTCAAAGAGCTCTTTTTCACGATAGTGCACAGGTGGGCCACGCAGGTACTTCTCTTCTGCCTCCTTGTAGCTGAGCTCATCCAGGGCAGCGATGGAGCAGATGATTGCCTCTGGAAGAAGAACCTCCATGGTGAGCCGGACTTGGTCTCCTCTTGCCAGCGAGAGCAGGGCCTGGTCTGCTTCCTTGGATATTTCTTGCAAATGTCTGGCCACGAGGTGCAACTGGTCTTCATCCTCCAGGTAGGTCTCAATGCAGAAGACTTCCCTCTTTGACTTCCAGAGGTCGTCCAGCCACCGGGACGGTTTCCTGCCCTTCACGATGTCCAGCAGGTGCTGGTCGGCCCCCTTTCTCTTCACGATGAAGTCTACGAGCTTCTGGTTGGCTCTGTCCCAAGCGGCTCTCATGCGGTCAGGCAGGAGTTTCTTGCGGGGCCTCTTCCCACCGGGGGCGGTCTCCTCCTCCCAGTCTTCCAAGTCGGCATAGCTCACCTTGGGGAAATCAATGCGCAGGTCGCCCTCTTGAATGGCTCTCCTCAGCGGGTAACTGGCTCGGGCGGTGTAGTAGTCCATAAAGGAGCCCCGGAAGGAGCCACAGGCGAGGTCCTCTCTGTAGCGGTCGATCACAGAGAGGCACCAGTTGATGCCCTGGCCGTACACTTTGCTGGCTCTCCGCAGGAGGGAGAATCTCTCCCCACAGTCCAGGAGCTTCAGCTTGCGGAGAGGGACGCGGACACCCCTGCGCTCAAACTGCATGTTGCCCTCGATCAGCAGCACCCTGGCCGTCTTGTCGTTCTTGCTGACACTCTTGACCACCGCCGGCCAGAAAGGATGGTCCTGGAATTTGAACCAGACCAGCATCCCTCGTTCGATGGTATTCGTCTCCTGGGCAGAAGCCACACTGGTGGCTTGGCAGTCTTCCTGAACTCCAGGGGCTCTCCTCTTGACCCTGGCCTTAGTCACCTTCGAGCGCACTCGAGTTTCCAGTCCCGAGAGCCCACAATGTGCACACAGCACATGGATCTTCCTTTTCCTGCCAGCAGTGCGGACTGATCTTCGCAGGCTCGGGACTGGAGGCGTGCAGGCTGCCGATGCCCCCTCTGAGTCTGGCCTCGGGGTCGGCGGACCGGGATCCTCCTTGTTCTCTGGGAGGGTGGTCTTCCTTTGGGCTCCAATGGCCTGGATCTCTAGGCCACCACACCCTACTTGCTGCTTGAGAGCTTTGGGCGAGGTAGAGGCGTGCCTCCTCGGTGGCCCAGAGGCAGGTCTATGCTCATTGTTAGCACGGGCACCCTCCCTAGAGGCCCGGGTGCTCAACTTTCTCTTGCCAGGATTATCACCAGCATTTCCTGTTGGCGTCTTGCAGGAACTTGGCCGAGCTCTGGTGCCCCTTAACATGTTCCCTTGCATTTCAGAGTAAGGGGACTCTACAGTGGCATGCGCCTGGGCTTCCCCCCCTTGCACTGCAGGATCATTCCCTGAGCCCATCAACACAGGTCCTGGGCGGCCTCGCTTCCCAGGACTCCTGTGGGAGAGCCCTTGGCCTCTCTGGTTGCGCCCTTGGGGGTGCTGGCGCTGGCGTGGGCTGGAGCTGGTCTCCTCTTTCGGAACCTTGGGAGCCACTGTGCTGGTTCTTCGGCCACCTGCCCTTTCTCCTTGATACAAGCGGGTTCCCTCGCCCAGAACATCCAGGGCCACCCTGAGGGCTCTTCTGTATGCCCTGGTCTGCCCTGGCGGGCCACTGCCCTGTGACTCCTTTCCGGCCAAGGAGGCGATGGTTACGATTTCAGACTTGGTTAGGGGCCTCGCCTCTGTGCTCCTCACTCTGGTCTTCTCACCAACAGAGAGAATTTGGACCTCCAGGAAAGAGGCCCCTCTCCTCTTACTATGGGCCGAGGTCCTGGGTCTGGTCAACACCCTTGCAGGCCACAGCTGGCCCTTCCAGCCACAGAGCACATACTCTGCAGAGTCCATGGCGATGGAACCCTGGGGCTGTTCTGATCAGGGCAGGGTGACCCCCTGCGTTGTGGTGGGCACTGCTCCCTGCTGGTCGTCTCTGTCTGGCCTGGCTCCCCTGCCTGCGGTGCTGTCCTCCCTCCAGAATCTGGTAGACAAGCTCAACCTGAGGGCCTCTCTCAGGGTGATGTGGGCCTGCCCTGTAAGTGTGGGAGAGGGAAGCAGAGCTGCGTTAGGACGGAATTAGCCTTTAGTGGATACTGAAGCAACAGCTCAGTGAGGTGAGGAGAGAGAAAGCAAGGGGGTGCCCAAAGTCTGTCGTTCCACAGGGATGAGGGTGTGTGCCTGAGAAGATATGGAAGGATCCAGAGCAGATGTGTGACACACGGTCACCCACCCTGAGGCTAGGGTGGTGAACTTCCTCCCGGAGAGGTGAGTGTCTTTACTTGGCTTGTGTATTTTCCTGCCCATCCAATGCCTTGGGGGCTCCCCGGGATTCCGTCCGGGTGGGGGGAGCCTCATTGCTTTCTTTCCTAGGGAGCTAACCCCCCCTGTGCCCCACCCCAGGAAGCCTGTGCACACCTAGTGCACCTTGCCTTCTGCACCAGTATGATACCAGGTTGAGGAACGGTGTGTGTGTGTGTGTGTGTGTGTGTGTGTGTGTGCGCGCGTGTGTGTGCCTGTCTGTGTGCGTGTGTGTGCGGAAATCTTCATGGCGATTTGCATAACATGGCAGGTAAGGATGGTTGCTGTCACTGTCATAGCTTCTGGCCTCCCTCCCCTTCCCCCGCCCCCTCATAGTTTGGTTCTGACCTCTTGCTCCCAACTCCGTGCTGGACCGACCTCGCTATGGGATCAAGTGCACGCGTGGCACAAAGGAGAGCCCCCCCAAGGAAAGCACTTCACCGTGGAGAAATGCTTTCTAATTGGCAGACTCAGTGGTGTCAGATGAGAGCAACAGGGTAAGTGTCGCCATTGGTATTGCCCACTCTCCTGCTGCTGCCTCAAGTCCATGGGCCCTGCACACCCATATCTGCTGGCGATGGGCACTGTTCTACCATCAGATCCCAGGCCACAGAACTCTCCTGCCCACAACCTCTGTGCCATAATGTTAATCCACAGGGTCGTCTTAGACAGACAGGAAATCAAAGCGGCTGTTTGATGCCCTGGATGGTCACTTGCCCATCCCTAAGTCCAGAAGGCATGCTTTGAATCTTAAGTGGTGTCCAATCTCATCTGTAGCGTAGCTCTCCCATACATGTCCCTCCATTCTCTACCTCTCCACACAGGGCCTCCCCCGTGCTTCTCAGTGGAGTCTCGTCCCTTTCTGCTCACTGTGAGTGGGTGTGTGTCAGGGGTCTACTCCTTTCCTGACTGCTCTTGCCTTGGGTCCGCGGGGCTTCTCTCATTACCGGGCCAGCACCAGGCACAGCGCTGCAGAGCACTGTGGACCAGGGGGTCCTGAGGCAGTTCCCTGAGGACCCTGGTCATTTTGGGGACTCCTGTTAGCCCACGACCCCTTCGGTGAGTGCGGGCACCCCGACCTCTCCCTTAGGGACTCCAGGCCTTGCCTTACCCATGGGAATTCCCGACCGGACAGAAATATGGGAGGCAAATGATATTCGCTTCAGTCCCTCAGCCCTCCCCTTCCCACCCTCTGTATCCATAAACACCCGTCGGTAATTCTAGCACCAGATCCCTATTCACTGCTCAAATGTACAGTGTCCCCTCTGCCGTATTCCCGTTCAAGTCTTACCGACTTCCAATCTGATCTCACAGTGCATAAAGTGGCTCTCAACATGCAGGAGTCTAGGTCTGGCCCAGGCCACACCTGCTGGGTGATGCAATAGTAAATGTGGACTGTGCAATCTGGGGCCCAATTTAGGGATCACCCGCAGTGGTTCTTCCTCCGAGAAATCTGTGTGACCTCACAGGGTTGGCCTGCTCTGATCCAGCCTCCGTGGAGTCCTCGGCCACAGGTATCTATCTGCTGAGGACACAGAGGAAAACATAGGCACCTCAGTTACTTCCGGCTGCCCTCTGCTGGACCTTCCGAGCACATGCTCACCAGCAAGGCTGACTGAGCACCATCTAGCCCAAGCAACCATGCCCCCATCCATATGCGGGTACCACACCTCGGGCACGAGAGAGCCCACCGCTCACTCGGTGCCCTTAGCAATCACGGAGGCCCGCGTTATAGTTATAGAATGCAAGCTTTCCACCCCAGGCAGGGGTGCCTGCAGGAGCTTCTGCTTCCCTCAGGCGTGATGTTCTCAGCCTCACACACTTCCTGAGTTAGAAAACATACCCGGGAATATCAAGTTTGTGTTCAAGCCCACATGCCAGGACATCCAGGCAGCATCTGTATCTCAGTCACAGAGAAAAGCGTCTGCACCCATTATCAGGCCACGCTCTTCCCGGCGTGTGTATTCCATCTGTGCAGGCCTACTGCGCCGTGCCTTAGAAAAGCCCTCCGTCTTTCTACAACCTGCTTAAATATTGTCAGTTTTGCCATCCGGCTCCATCGATTCAGGCATCACCTCTAGTGCACTACCTTCGACAGTTACCTTTCCGATGAAAGCAGCAAAGTCTTCCCCAGAGGTGCACGGAGAAGGGTGCAAGATGGAACCCTGAAATCCCTGTCTCAACACATGCTTTGGCCCCGTGCCCGAGGCCTTCTGTCAAGAACTCGCACACGGTCTCCGTGTGCGACATCCATTCACGTTTTGTCCAGATGGGAACTTCCAGATGGCTCCCCTCCCTGTGGTGAGACAAACAGACGGGGCCCAGTCTGACGAGAGGGTGCGAGAAGGGCACAGAGCGTATTGTTCACACGCAGGGGCTGAGATACAGGGAGAGATGCCGATGATGGGCTGCTGGGTCAGAGGGAAACCCCAGCTGCACACCCTGTAACACAGCCCAGCTGATGCTTAACCCATCTGTGAGCAGAGCAAAGACTCTGACCCGGGCACAAACTAACACCCATCGAGGAAACAGACGCTGCCCCTTCTTCAGGTGCTCTCATACCGCACTGACTTTTTTTTTTTTTTTTTTTTTTTTTTTGCCTCAGTCTGCCTAGCTGCGATTAGTGGCCACTTTAGAGGCGGCTGTCTTTTGGAGGCATTTCTTCCCTTCTTGTGTCAGGTCTCCAGGCCAAGAGATCTGGAGACCTCGGCTTCTATCCTCCAAGGGAACTGCCAGTCCTCATCCATGTTTACCTCCTCCTTAAATGCCTTCCAGCTTCTCTCTCTCAGACAACACAAGCTACAACTCTCTCGGGTAAGGTGCCATCGCACCAACACGGCCATTCTGTCAAGAGCACGTGTGACAATCATTGCCAAACAGCGACGAGGCAGCCATTTATGTAGGTTGGCGAGCTATCCTTTCAGAGCCTGAAAGGATAAAGCTGGCACCAACGCGGTGAGGTGTCACCCGAGGACAAAGAGACAGGGCTGGCTGAGCACCAGTCCTTGGGGCTTCGCGTCAAACAGTAATAGCCAGAACCTTTCCTGTCCCACGAAAGAGCCAGCACGTACCCACGGCACACTCACGGGCCCAGCTCACATTCACTCAGGATGGCTGCAGGCACCTACCTGTGTGCCTCGTGTGTCTGTCTAGTGATCCCACGTCTCCGCTCTGTGAGTATCTTTCGCTAATGTATCTGTAACCAGGAAAGAATGGCTTGTCCCCATTGTCATGGCAACCACAGTGTCATAGGAAAAACGTTCTCCCCTAGTAAGAGGCCAGTTCTCAGTAGAAATCAGGAAGGAGGCTGCCTGACTGTTCACTTACATCTCTGTCACCTAGTTCCCCCACCATCCCCTGCAGCTGCACGCATGAAACAGAGTAAGCATGCACACAACGACAGAAGACGATGTTGCCTGCCATTCCAGGGTGCAGGGGCCTTGGTGCTGGGCTTTGACAAGGGGCCGGGACAAGGCAAGACAAGAGCTGACAGGCTCCGTTCTACCTTCTACTATAATAAGATCAGGCAGGGGCCAGGTCTGAGAAGGACACCTTTTCACCTGACAGAATTTGGAAGGCAGGCACTTTGTCTCTCCAGCTGGAAATAAGTGTTCTAGGTCACTTTGCAACAAATATGGAGGACCGGGAACCTCCAGGAAATCAGGTGGCAGCATCATTCCCCCCACCCCGTCCTCACAAAAAAAAATTACACGGTGAATCTCAAGCAGAAAGGAGAGAGAACCCACTTCAAATGGCAGGAAGCTTTGGAAACCTCAAAGCCATGCACAGTGACATATTTCCTGCAGCAGTGCCACACCCCAAAACAAACCCAAACAGCAGCCATCTAGGAGAAAAGAAGTATTCAATATCCCCAGGCGGTGGAGGCTATCTCATTTAAATCAACACACCACACACACACCACACAAACACACTTATACACAGACACACTCTCACACAGACACCAAACAATACACACACACCACACAAACACACTCAGACACACTCTCACACAGACACCAAACAATACACACACACACACACACACACACACACACCACACAAACACAGACCTCTTACACCTGTTTAAGGTAATGGCAGAACAGAGAACAAAGTTAAGTTTAGGGGAAAAAATTAGGACCAGGGAATTGAAGGGGGCGTTTCTGACTGTTTTTTCCTGGAACTCACAAGAATTCTTAGGGTTTGTGAAAAAAGAAGTTTCAGACATATACATTGTATAAACAGTAGCATATTTATGTCAGAATGGCTGTGACAGATATTATTGCACAATGAAAAGTGTTAAGACTACGGAAGACAGCGTGTGAGAGAAATTTGATAACTTGTGTTCAAACTTGTGTTTATAAAAGCTCACACCTTTATAACCTGCAGGTCTTGTATTTGTATTTACCTGAAATTTGTTTGGTGAGGTTGTCCTTTTAAACTGACAAAACCTCTCAGCTGTCAAACTGCATCAGAGACCTTTGAGAAGGATGAAATTTTACTTGAATTACTGATTAAAAAACGACAGAGGACTTACTTGTTTGGCACCTAGACCTCAGGGTTCTCCGTGGTCACTGAAGGTCGCGTTTGTCTTTTGATGTTTAGAGCAGGGCCTGCCAGGCTCCAGAAGATCCTGCGGGCTACGAAATCTGTAGGCAGACAAGCCTACCTTGACCTGAGCAGCTAGGCTGTCGATTCCAGAGATTCTTTTCGTGTCTGGAGATCCTCAGTTCAGATGAAAGGCAGTTTTTCTCGGTGGTCAGCGCTTGGCAGTCGAAGCAAAGTGTGGATGGACGTTGTTCTGTGCCCATTTGCTTTCTGTCTTCTTTGAAGGAAGTAGAGTGCTGCTGCTAGGAGCCAACCTGTCTCTTTTTGTGAGGAAAAGTTTATTAATAATTAAATATTTAAATGCCATGTCTCCCAGATCTCGGAGCAGTTGTGGGCCGTTTATCAGGTGGAACTACAGTATAGAATCTGCCTGGAGAGCCGGGCCTGAGCTTGACTGTACCGGCTC